>NC_137772.1:127846819-128122326 GCF_963455305.1 Plecotus auritus | reverse complement strand
GCTGGGTACAGTATTCTTGGATTCAGACCCTTCCTTTGCATGACTTTGTATATTTCATTCCATTCCCTTCTGGCCGGATGTGTTTCTATTGAGAAATAAGTTGCTAGTCTGATGGGGGTTCCTTTATAGGTAACTTTCTGTCTCTTTCTGGCCACTTTTAAGATTCTTTCTTTGTTGCTGGTGTTTGCCAATTTAATTATAATGTGCGTTGGTGTCGGTCTTTTGGGGTTCATTTTGTTTTGGACTCTGTGAGCTTCTTGGATTTTTGTGAGCTTTTTCTTCTCTATATCAGGGAAGTTTTCTGTCATTTCTTCAAAGAGGTTTTCTATTCCTTGCTCAGTTTCCTCTCCTTCTGGTACCCCCTATTATGTGGATGTTGTTTCATTTCGTGTTGTCCCAAAGTTCCCTTAGGCTCTATTCCTGCTTTTTAATTTTTTTTCTAGAAGCTGCTCTGCTTGGGTATTTTTTCCTACCTTGTCTTCTAGCTCACTGATGTGGTCCTCTGCTTCTTCTAGTCTACTGTTAATGCTTTCTATTGATTTCTTTACAGCAGCGATGTCATTTTTCATTTCTTCTTGGTTCTTCTTCATTTCCTCTTTGTTCTTACTCATATTGTTGAATTTGTCTTCCATTCTTTTCATCCACCTTATGACCATTTCTCTGAAGTCTTTCTCTGACAGGTTGCTTGCCTGCATTTCGTTTACTTCCTTTTCTGGTGATGCCTGCTTTTCTTTCATATGCAGGCTGTTTCTTTGTTTCCCCATGATCTCTTTTCCGGGTGTCTGGTTATGTATTTCTCTATCTCCTGCGTTGATTTAAAGGCACAAAATACAACACAACAAGGCACAACACAGAAGGCACTGAACACAAGTGTATTCACGATAATAATAACCCCAAATAAAGGTGACCATCAGAGAAAAGAGAATTAGGGGATAAGAAAGAAAGAAGAAGAGAAAGGGGAAAAAAGGAGCGCAAAAATGAAATTGGGAAAAGGAAAAAAAAGTATGAGAGAAAAGAAAGAGAATTATAAAGAAAAGGGGAAAAAACTGTTTATATGGGGAGAAAACTTCATTAGAACTGCCACTAATCCCAACAAATGCCAGCAACAAATACCTAGAGATGAATGCAAACTAAAAACAACTAATATCAAGCGAGGCGAGGGAAAACAGAAGAAAAAAAACAAAAAAAAAAGAAAAAGAAAAACAGTCTCAAAAACAAACCAAAAAATCAATATAATCAACAATGAAGCTAACAACAACAAAAGGGCAGGAAGGGAAAAAAATTTAGATAGTAAAGAAAGAGAAGAGATAGGTGAGTATGGACTTAGAGCAGGGTATTGGAAATTAGATATCTAAGTAGGATAAAATTTTAACAGGGTAAAGAGAAGGAATAGGGAAAATCTAAAGCAGGAATAGGGTAAGAGGAACAGAACAACAAAAGGGGAAAAGTGAGGAAGAGAGTGTTGGCATAAAGGTAAAGTTGAGAGAGTAAAATGATGCTAAAGGAAAGATGAAAATAGAATGTAGAACATTGATTCCAAAATAAAATAAGGAGAAAATGATACTTAAAGAAAGGTAAAATAGTAGTAGTAGTAATAATACTGATTAAAAATAAAAAATTCAATAGTTAAAAAGGTAAAATCAAGTGAGGAAAAAAGAAAAAAATTAGTTTCTTAAGTAAAACATGAAAAAAAAAGTGCAGTAGTGAAGGTCATTCACTTCCTCTACTGTTCTGTTTGGCACGCCTGTTTCCTAGTCAGGGACAGTATTGAAGTTCCCTGCGTTCCACTGCCCCTCAGTGTTGTAGGCCACAGTCTTGATTTCAAGCCAGCAGTATTTCTTTGATCCTTATACTGCTTTATTTGTGTTTACACAAGAGTCAATTTGTGATTCAACCCCTGGGTGGCAGTGTTTCTGGATTGACCTCTGGGTCTATAGGTCCTCTCCAGCTAGTGTTTAGATTTGTTTTCCCTGTGGCACTTAATACCGATTTGGGGGAATGGGCTGCCCCAGAGCTGGTTCTCTGTTGGTTATTCCCTGCTCTGATCCCCAGGTTCCAGAAAAACAACTTTCCCCTGCAGTCTCTTAGAGTGTCCCCAATTAGGTGATCCTATGTATTGGACTTAGTAATCAAAAGCAGGAATTTAAAGAAGAAAAAAAAGTAAGAGAGAAAAAAGTGCCAAAGTAAGTGCGTGAACTCTGGGGCTGTGCGCAAGTCTGTGCAGACTTTTTTCCCCTTGGGTCTAAGCAGCCGGCACACTCTTAAAATTTTTAGGCTGCCCTTTTGCGCCCAGATCAAAATGGGTTGCTTTTTAGAGTTCCCTTCTGTTAGCAGCTCTGCAGACCCCCTTCCACATTCATGGATCACACCAGCCCCAATGGCCGCGGACTTTTCTGGGCGGAGACTTCCCTGTATCCTCCAGCTCTTGCAGTGTGCATTTCTCCTGCCCGGACCACAGACCTCACCTCATCCCAGGTGAAATCTGACCTTTCTGTGAGGAGGCGCAGAGCTCCTTGAATCCACGTGCTCGTGCCACTAGGGGACCCGTGCTCCCAGGTTCGCTGCTGTTCACTGGGTGCCATTGTTGTAAATTCCTGGGATTTTCAGGCTTCTGACAACATCCATTCTCCCCTTCAAAATGGCACGGTCTCTGTGTCAGAGCCGGTTGCTCCGGAAGGCATCCTAGCAGCAGTGGAGGCTGCCTGGTCAGGGGAACCCCAACTGGCAATCCCCCTACAGTTCCCGGAGTATAGCTGTCCCTCAACTCACAAACACTCCCCGTGTGACCACATACTCTCCCGTAGTTCTCTCACTTATGTACTATCTTGCATTCTGCCTTCCCGTCAGCAGCCATCTTCCTTCTGCTTCATTAGGATTCTTTATTCAAAGACACCAACTCTTAACATGAACAAGTTCTATTCTTGAAATTATATATACATACATATGTATATTATATACCACTTTGAAAACTAAAATAAATTCTCCTAACTGGACCTTCTAAACTGAGCCTTTGTTAGAAGTAATTATTTTTATCTTTTAAAATAACCTATTGAATTTCAACAATAAAGATTTAATAATCCTATATAATAATAGCCCAGCGACCATAAAGACAGAAAGACAGCTCAACCAGTCACTGTGAGGTGCACTGACACCTCTTGGTCCCTTTCCCTGGCCAGCAGGCTCCCATTGCCCAAAGGTGAATGGGCTGAGGGTGTGTGGCAGGGGATGTGGGGGGGAGGCACCAGACCAAGGCCCCCTCCCGCCACACACAGAGGGCAACCCGTGTCAGGGGTGGGGCCGGCAAGCAGGCAGGAACAGCTGACCTCTGGGTCCCTCTCCCTGGCCAGGAGGCTCCCATAGCCCAATGCCAAACAGGGAACCAGGGTGAGGCAGGTGGGACTGGCGAGCAGGTGGAATGGCCAACCTCTTGGTTCCTCCCCCAGCAGTCAGGCTCTGATTGCCCGATGGCTAATGGGGAACCGGGGTGGGTGGGTGATGGGGGATGCGGGCGGTGCCAGGCCAAAGCCCCTGTCCCACTGGTCCAGGGGTGGGGTCAGCGAGCAGGCAGGAATAGCTGACTTCTCTGTCCCCCCCGGCCATCAGGCTCCCATTGCCTGATGGCAAACAACCCAGGTGGGTGGCAGTGGGGGGCGGGGCAGCTGCTGGCAGCTGGGGAAGACGTCCCTGATCGCAGGCTAGGCCTAGAGACTGTACCCATGCACGATTTCATGCACTCGGCCTCTAGTAAATAAATAAATACCTATTGAGAAGTTTCTTAAATATTGATACCATTGTAATAACCTGGTTATTATTTATTAGGAAATGAATGGAAGGGCATAATTAAAACCAAATAGTATAGCCATGCCATTTTTACAGCTTTGCCTAAAAGCTGCATTTAACACTTGCCAAGTCTGTTCCTGCTGATTGATGGTGAAAGGGCCTTGACAAAGGCAGTTTAGACACATGCCCAGTAAGGTCTGAGTGACTTGGGAGGCTAATTGCCAGTCAGTCACACTGGAAACAGGTAATTGGCCAGGATGGGCATGACAATGCCAGCTTGAGAAACTTAAATAAAAAGCTTCTGCACAGCAAAAGAAACCGTCAACAAAACAACAAGAAAGCCCACTGCATGGGAGAACATATTTGCCAATGTTATCTCTGATAAGGGTTTAATCTCCAAAATTTATAGGGGACTCATACAACTTAACAAAAGGAAGATAAACAATCCAATCAAAAAATGGGCAAAGACACTTTTTGAAAGTGGACATACAGAAGGCCAAGAGACATATGAAAACATGTTCAAAGTCACTAATCATCCAAGAGATACAAATCAAAATGACAATGAAGTACCATTGCACACCTGTCAGATGGCTATCATCAACAAATCAACAAAGGACAAGTGCTGGCAAGGATGCAGGGAAAAAGGAACCCTCTTGCACTACTGGTGGGAATGCAGCCTGGTGCAGCTACTGTGGAAAACAGTATGGAGTTTCCTCAAAAAATTAAAAATGGACCTTCCATTTTACCCAGTAATCCCACTTCTAGGAATATATCCCAAGAAAACAGAAACACCAATCAGAAAGGAAATATGCACCTCTATGTTCATAGCAGCACAATTCACCATAGCTAAGATTTGGAAACAGCCTAAGTGCCCATCAGCAGATGAGTGGATTAGAAAACTATGGTATGTCTATAAATGGAATACTATGCTGCTGTAAAAAAGAAGGAATTCTTACCATTTGCAACAGCATGGATGGAACTGGAGAGCATTATGATAAGTGAAATAAGCCAGTCAGAGAAATATAAATATCACATGATCTTACTCACTTGTGGAATATAATGAACAACATAAACTGGTGAACAAAAATAGAACCAGAGACCTAGAAGTATCGAACAGACCAAGCATGTCAAACTCACGGCATGCAGGCCACATGTGGCCCACAATGAATATTTTTGCAGCCCAACCAATATAACGGTATGTAAGAAACGTTTTAATAAAAATTTTGTAACTTAAATTTTTACAATATCCTGTTATACATAATCTACACTAATAAAAGAGAACCATGCAAATTGACTCTCCCTCTGCTACACCCACCAGCCAATCAGGAGCAAGTATGCAAATTAACCAAACAAAGATGGCGGTGGCCATGGAGCTGGAGCACGCAAGAGGTTTGGGCTGGCCCTGGTGATGGAGGAAGCCAAGCTTCCAGCCCGCCCTGACCTCTGCTCAAGGAGGGGCTAGAAATAAAAAAGGAGGTCCTGGGAGCCTGGGTCACGAGGGGGCGTGGCCAGCCTGAAAGCAGCCCTCAGCCCCTTACCCAGGCTGGCCATGCCCCCATGGAGTAAGAGTCCCTCCTGGGGGGCCTGACCAGCCTGCAAACAGCTCTCAGCCCCTCACCCTTGCTGGCCATGCTCCCCCAGCGGGTACCCTCACCCCATGGGGGCATGGCCAGCCTGTAAACCACCACAGGCCCCTTGTCAGGCCGCCCAACGCCCCAAGGGAACCCCCATCCTAATTCAGGTCACTCTTCAGGGCGAACCAGCTGGCTCCTACCCATGCACCAGGCCTCTATCTATACTAATAAAAGGGTAATATGCTAATTAGACTGGCAAACCTTCCAGGAGACCTTCCCAACGTTCTTCTGGACAAAGCCATGGTGGCAGGGCCAAGGTAGAGGCAGTTAGAGGCCAAGAGGGGAGGGCAGGTGTGGGTGATCAAGCCAGGATGGGATGGCAGTTGTCGGTCATCAGGCCAGTGGGGGGGGGCAATTGGGGGTGATCAGGCTGGCGGGGGGGCATTTGGGGGCAAGCAGGCCGGCGGCAGGGGGCAGTTGGGGGCGAGCAGGCGGGCAGGCAGAGTGGTTAGGGGCAATCAGGCAGGCAGGCAGGTGAGCGGTTAGGAGCCAGCAGTCCCAGATTGCGAGAGGGATGTCCGATTGCTGGTTTAGGCTCCATCCCTGTAAACTGGCAGTAGGACATCCTTCAAGGGGTCCGAGATTGGAGAGGGTGCAGGTCGGGCTGAGGGACACGCCCCCTCACATGCACTAATTTCGTGCACCAGGCCACTAGTCTATATATATAAAAGCCTAAGCAACCATCTGAGGATCTGACTGGTAGCTAAACGTGCAATGACCACCAGGGGGCAGATGCTCAATGCAGGAGCTGCCGAGATGCGGTGACTTGGCAGCTGTGGTTTTTGGGTGACGCACCTGGAACCAGAGAGGAGGGAGCCCGATTCCTGGGGCATCGCCCGAGAACCGCCCTCTCATAATCTGGGACCCCTCAGGGGATGTCGGAGAGCCAGTTTCAGCCCGATCCCTGCAGGCCAGGATGAGTGACCCCACCAGTGCATGAATCCGCGCACCAGGCCTCTAGTTATTAATAATGAGCTACAACGTTTGCTAATGACTGATTACTATAATCATGTTGCATTCATTTCCTTACGTGCCTTACGCGGAGGCCCACCATTTCCCTCCACTAATACTAGCAGTGAATATTTTTAGCAGCCAATTGCCACATCATTAATCTTGTACTGACTTGTTTGGTGTGCACAATAGGAAATATTTCACTTTCGGAGAACAAGAAAAATAGGTTTATGTGCTGCGCCAGCACAGCCAAGGGTTTGGCAAGCCTGAGGGAGGGACTGCGAAGAAAAGACAGACAAAGAGAATAAGCTGGGTCTAGGTGGATCTTCTGTGCGTGACTGAGACCACAGAACAGATCCAGACTGCAAGCTGAGCCTTTATTTTATAGTCAGAGGTAAACAAGGTAATTTACAATGTTCTTGCAAGTTTCACTTGTTTTGGCAGCATTTGCTGCACCTCCCACAGCCCATTAGCTACCCAGGAAAGATCTAGGGAGCAGTCACAAGATCAAGCTTAATTAGGCTGAGGGCTGTGTCCTCTAAGCTGGGACTTGTTTGCGGCTTTGCCAGCAGGTCAGTCTGAAGCTTAACCCTATAACCGCTTCCTACATCTTGCTCTTCTTTTGTTTTTAAACTACTATAATGAAAGTAAAACTAAAACATCAAGAACAAAGTTCTGACTATTAAAATATTAACAAAACAGTGCCAATGCAAAACCCAATAACAAAACAATGCCAGTGCAACACAACAATAATAGAGAAATCGAACTACAGTAACATTTTTCTGCTAAATGAAGGTTTCTTTTGCTGATTTACTCAGAGTCCTCGGACTTGGCTGCACAAGAGTTTGCAGAAGACTGGCAGCTAACTAATGCTAGCATCGCCAGAAACATGATTCAGGGAGTAGCTTCCACATCTTGCTTTTCTACCATCTGCTGGGCCTCAGTTGTTAACTCCTTCAGCTGACCCCATGTTGGCACCTCAGTCTCTTGTGTAGCCTTCGTCATCTTCCTTTTCTGCTTTGCTGTCATCGGAGCAACTCTCAGTCTTTTGAACGAAGGGACAAGGAGCTTCTCTGGGTCCATTGTGATGATGCATGTAATGCTCTGGCACCCAAATTGGCTGTGCTGCAACTTCTGGAAAGATACAAACAGAACTTCTTCCCCACATCATTACTGGATCTGGTCCAAACCATTGTCCAGTTTGTGCATCCTTCCATCGGGCTAACCCCGCGGAGGCTATTGTACAGGAGGCCCGATGCCTTTGGGCTGCTGTACGACCCTCTGCATCGCAATTCAAAAAATTTAAAGTATAGAGAACATGACTGAGTTTGTTTTGAGGTGACACATAACATCCATCTCCCCCTTTCTGTTTTAGTAATTGCATTTTAAGAGTACGATTTGCTCTTTCCACTATTGCTTGACCTTGAGGGTTGTAAGGGATTCAGTTTTATGACAAATTTGATATTACTGATAAAAATGTTGAAAAGCAGAACTAGTATATGCGGGTCATTGTCTGTCTTTAGCTCTAAGGGAGGACCTAGTACCGCAAAGGCAGCTAGGCAATGATTAATTACATGCTTGGCACTCTCTCCCATTTGGGGAGTCACAAAGATAAAGCGGGAGCAGGTATCTATATTACCCATCTATGCTTACCAAACTCCGGGACATGGGTGACATCCATTTGCCAGGTTTGATTAGGTTTAAGACCCCTAGGATTAACCCCCAACGATTGTACAGGGCAATGAATTACACACTGAGAGCACTGCTTAACAATTTGACGAGCTTGCTCCCGAGAAATACGGAATTGTTTGCGTAAAGCAGCAGCATTTTGATGATGTAAAGCATGGGAGGACTGGGCAAGAGAAAATGGGGTAGCCTCTTGCATTACAGCAAGGAGGCAATCAATAGCATCATTGCCTATAGCTAATGGACCAGGGAAACCTGAATGAGATCGGATATGACCAATAAAGCAGGGAAATTGCCCTTCTCTAATGACTTTTAGAAGGTTGAAAAATAAATGAGTTTCTCCAAATTAGTGTGCCCTATAGTAGCCGTTTCAATTAGTTTGGCCATACTTACCACATAGGCACTATCACTATATAGGTTAATGGGCTCCATAGCAAAATCTGTCAAGGCATAGATAAGAGCTTGTATTTCTACCCATTGTGCTGAAATATAAGGGGTTTGAAGGACCTTTGCACCTCTGCTGCAGTAGTATCCAGCTTTTCCAGAACTGGATCCATCTGTAAAAATGGTTAGTGCCTGAGGTATATAGGTTGTGACTTCACTATCTTTGGGAAGGTAAGGGTAGTAACTGAGAGAAATTGTAAAACCTTATTTGCTGGATAATGGTTACCAACCTGTCCAGAGAAATTAGCAAGTGCAACTTGCCAATTTGTTGATCGTTGCCAGAGCCAGTCTTGCTGTATAGCTGTAAATGACACTACAATAAGGTCAGGGTCTCGGCCCACTAATTGGCCTGTTTGAAGGTGGGCTCGAGCTATTAGCTGGGAAACTGAATCATGGAAAGGAGTTAATACCTTAGTTGGAGAATGAGCCAAATATAGCCATTCAACAACTCCAGGAGCTTGCCAAATGACCCCAGTGGGTGTATGTGTCGTAGGGAAAATTAAAATCTGTAAAGGAAGGGTGTAATCAATTCTAGTAAGTTGTGCTGAACTTAAGACAACCTCAACTTTATGTAAGGCTGTCTTGGCTTCCTCTGTCAAGCAGCATGGGGATGACAGAGATGAATCTCCCCTTAGTATATGAAATAAAGGGCTTAAGTCAGCAGTGGTTAATTTTAAAGCAGGTCGAACCCAGTTAATATCTCCTAATAATTATTGGAAGTCATTTAATATAAGTAAAGTGTCAGTCTGAATTTGAATTTCCTGAGGTTTTATTGTTTTTCCCTCAATAATGCTGCCAAGATAAGAAAAAGGAAATGTCCTTTGAACTTTTTCGGGTGTTATGCATAATCTAGCACAATGCATGGAATTCTGTAAATCTGTATAGATATTTAGATGCATTTTATTTTCATGAGCTAAGAGAATGTCATCCATATAATGAATAATATAATCCTCAGGATATTTTTTCCTTATAGGATGTATGGCTGCAGCCACAAAATCCTGACATAAGGTAGGACTATTGGCCATGCCCTGAGGCAATACTTTAGCATATCTCCACCCCCATCATCCCAAACCTACCAGTGCTATTCCCTTGCTTCCTTCAATCCTTGCTCATATTTGGGAGAAAGCTCTCCCACAGGAGTTTAGCCCCAGGGACTGGAGGAGGCAGCGGAGGCACCGATGGTGGAGTTGGAAGCCTCTGGCAGCCTTCCCCCATCTGTCTTGATTCCCCTGCCACATTCATCCACTCCCTTTCTGGAGTGGGTTCTAGGCAGTCCCGAATCAGGGACCACAGGCATTTCCTCTGGACCTTCAGCTATATAATGATCTCGAAGTTGTTTTCCTTACCTTCTCCCATGCCTCTATATTTACCTTTCCTTCCTCAGAAAACCATGGGCAGGTTTTACTCACAAAATCGTAGGGAAAATTAAAGTATGTAAAGGAAGGGAGTAATCAATTCTAGTAAGTTGTGCTGAACTTAAGGCATCCTCAACTTTATGTAAGGCTGTCCTCACAGAACAGCCCCTTGCTTTGAGCATAGCCTTAAGCATGGATACGCATACATTCTTTCCCTGCGATCCTGAATTTCCCATGTTTTACACCTAGCTAGTACTAAACTGCGCTCCTTACCTTCCTTTTTGCTTTCTGCACGTGCTTCATTGGAGCGTCCTTTCACCTGACAATTGCAGTTCCCTCACACTCAGGCCTGCATTGAGTGCCACTTGGGCCAAACGCAGCCCCGCGTTGGGCGCCACGTGTGCCGCGCCAGCACAGCTAAGGGTTTGGTGAGTCTGAGGGAGGGCCGGTGAAGGATGAAGAAAAGACGAAGAGAATAAGCTGGGTCTCTAAGTGGATTTTCTGTGCCTGGCTGAGACCACAGAAAAGACCCAGACTGCAAGCTGAGCCTTTATTTTATAGTCAGAGGTAAACAAGGTAATTTACAATGTTCTTGCAAGTTTCACTTGTTTTGGCAGCATTTGCTGCACCTCCCACAGCCCATTAGCTACCCAGGAAAGATCTAGGGAGCAGTCACAAGATCAAGCTTAATTAGGCTGAGGGCTGTGTCCTCTAAGCTGGGACTTGTTTGCGGCTTTGCCAGCAGGTCAGTCCAAGGCTTAACCCTATAACTGCTCCCTACAGGTTTATTTGTGTTATGCTTATTAATTTGTGCAGTTATTCAGTGTTCAAGAAGAAATATTAATTTTTATTAAAATGTTCAAGGAAAAATATTAATTTTTATTAAAATGTTTTATTATTTTGCTTGGCTGGTGTTGCTCAGTGGTTGAGCATGGACTTAAGAACCAGGAGGTCATGGTTCGATTCCTGGTCAGGACACAAGCCTGGGTTGCAGCTCGATCCCCAGTGTGGGGTGTGCAGGAGGCAACCAATCAATGATTCTCTCTCTCATTGATGTTTCTATCTCCTTCTCCCTCTCCCTTCCTCTCTGAATTCAATAAAAACATACTTTTTAAAAAGTTCTATTCTTTTATGTTAATGATCACTCATTTATTTCAGCCCTTTGTATTCGGCATGTCTCTATGGAAATAAACCTACATTTCTATGAAAATTGAAGCTTTTGTTTTTTTTGTGGCCCACATAAACTTAAACCTTGTTTATTTGGCCTGTGTTCACCTTTGAGTTTGACATGCTTGGAACAGACTGTCCAACCTCTGAGGGAAGGTGGGGGTGGGGGGGTGGGGGTAAGAGATCAACCAAAGGACTTGTATGCATGCATATGAGTATAACCAATGGACACATACAATAAGGGGGTGAGGGCACGTGCTGGGGGAAGGGGAGGAGGTGGGAGCGGCTGGGGAGAGGTCAATGGGGGAAAAAAGAGACTTATGTAATACTTTAAACCAGGGGTCCTCAAACTACGGCCCGCGGGCCACATGCGGCCCACCGAAGACATTTATCCGACCCGCCGGGTGCCGCTGCCTGTCCTGCTTAGCAGCCGACTCGTCCCGGGCCCACAGTGCGCATAGGAATTTGTTCATAGTTTTTTTTTTAAACTATAGTCCGGCCCTCCAACGGTCTGAGGGACAGTGAACTGGCCCCCTGTTTAAAAAGTTTGAGGACCCCTGCAAGAATTTAAATTTAAAAAACAACAACAAAACAAAACAAAAACAAAAAAAACTTCCAAACAAAGGAAGTTCGGCCCTTCTCTCTCTCTCTCACGTGCCAGTCCCCTTGGGACTCCTGCCACAGGGGGGCTGCTCTCCCTTGTGCCCGCATGAAGCAAGGCCATGTAGGGCTCCACACATGGACTGATGGACTTCAATGTGGCCTGAATGCCAAACCACACCAGGCTGCAACATGAAACAGAAACTCTGGACACTGGCCCTGTTTCTGACTGCCGAACTCCCAGCTGCCCCTTTTCCAGGACTGGCTTAAGGGGCAGAGTACTTTGGAACCCGAGAAATGTAACTTTAAGTAAAGCCTACTTCCACATTCCATCCTCCCATGTGAATCTCAAAAAATTCATTTTCTGAAAAGATCATAAGAGCCTCATTCCCACTTGTGTGTGGGAAGTCTGGCCCATTAATTTCTCCAGCATCACTACCACTTTTAGATTCCTGATACAGGTTGTGCCTGTGTGATGTGTTGTACAGATATAATTAAAATCACATTTACATATAAATAAAATTGAAAATATGTCATTGAAAGTCACCCCTATTTTTAAGGACATATCAATATTTAAAGATATATTTTATATATTTTTTGTCTGTTGATGTTTTGCCACCTAATTTCTTAATTTAGTCCAGAATATATTACTCTTGAAAATAGCAGAATTGTGTGTTTTTTTCTTAATTCTTATTTTTGTTAAAAATAAGAGCTTAAAGAGTGGAATGTTTTTATAAGGTTTGTTACAAAAGCAGCAGTCTCCTTATTTTCTCCATTTTTAAAGTGACAGTTGTCACCTGTTTACGCTTTGGCCAATTCTGTTCTCAGTTCCACTTTCACCCCTAGTTGCAGAAATACAAATAGCTTTCTTCTCAGTTTTCCCCACTATACGTTTAAATTTTGCTTTCTTTTTTTAAAAAAAATAATATTTTTATTGATTTCAGAGAGGAAGGGAGAGGGAGAGAGAAACATCAATGATGAGAGAGAATCATTGATCGGCTGCCACTTGCATGCCCCCTACCGGGGATTGAGCCTGCAACCCGGGCATGTGCCCTTGACTGGAATCAAATCTGGAATACTTCAGTCTGCAGGCCGGAGCTCTATCCACTGAGCAAAACTGGCTAGGGCAAAATTTTGCTTTCTTGATTGGTCAAGTCAGCTACTTCTTTATTCTAATTTCTAAAATTTCATTACTATTAGCTCTTTTCCTATCCTCATTGTCATTGTGGTTTTAGACCATCTTTTAAATTTTAAATATTTTTATGGTAATTTTTTTGGAAATTCTTTTATTTTTTTCTCTTTCAGAAGTTTTAATTGGGCCTTTAAAAATTATGCCTGGTCACTTTTTAATAATCTCTTATTCCTTACTTATACTTCTCTCTTTTTAAAGCATTATTTAACATATTTTATATTTGTCATTGATAAATCCAACACCTAAAGTCAGGAGGGACTGATTTTGTTATTTGATTTTTCTGTTGACTTTTGCTCAGTGTGGCTTGTCTTTCTCCTTGTGTGTTTTGTGATTTTTGTTTGTGAGCTCATCTTGGATAGGAATTTATCTTTGGGAATTCTATGTGGCTGAAGATACATTCCTCCAGAGAGAATTTACATTTGCTTCTTCTATCAGGCACCTGAGAGCACTACCAACTCAGGTCCACTTTAAGATAACATTGCACTCTGAAGAATTTTTAGAACACATATGTAGTGTGAATTGAAACCATAGTTCCTTCTGAGAGTCAGCTCTAAGTAATGAATTCTCAGAGTAGAATTTTCTTTCACTTCAGAGAGCCAAGGCTACAACAGGCAAGTTTTCTTTGTCAGACTCCTTTCTCTCTTTCTTTCTTTTTCTCTATCCTTCCTTCCTTCTTTCTTTTTTCTTTTCTTTTCTTTTCTTTTCTTTTCTTTTCTTTTCTTTTCTTTTCTTTTCTTTTCTTTCCTTTCCTTTCCTTTCCTTTCCTTTCCTTTTCTTTCCTTTCCTCTTCCTTCCTTCCTTCCTTCCTTCCTTCCTTCCTTCCTTCCTTCCTTCCTTCCTTTCCTTTTTTTATGGTAAAAGGGGTTGGCAAACTATGACCTGTGGGCCAAATCCAGCCTACTTTCTGTTTTTATAAGTAAAGTTTTATTGGAACACAGCCATGCCCATTTGTTTACTTAGTGTAGATGTCTACTTCTATTCTACAATGCAGAGTTCAGTAGTTGGGACAGAGACCATATGGCTTATAAAGCCTAAAATAATCACTATCTTATGGCCTATTAGAGAAAAAGGTTGCTGAATCCTAGTGTAGACCTTTGGTATCCCTGTTCTCTAGGGGGTTCTCTGATTCTCTTACCTTGAATGGCTTATAGTGATAAGATACAGGACAAAGCTATTCCTTTATTAAAAGACCTCAAAATACAATGGTTTAAGCACGATAGTTTATTTCTCTTTCACATCATGGTTCAAATAGTTAAGTGGGCGCAGAGGCCTGGAATCCTGTGTTCTGCCATTCTGAGAGGAATGTCAATGTCTACATGATGGAATATACAGTGTGGGGCAAAGTAGTTATGAGTACATGAAACACAGAGTTTATTATTGTATTACTAGAGGGGTCCCTCGACCTGGCCTGTGGGATCGGGCCAAAACTGGCTCTCCAACATCCCCCGAAGGGTCCCAGATTGCGAGAGGGCACAGGCCAGGCCAAGGGACCCCACCGGTGCATGATTAATCAGGGCCGGGTTGGGACACGGGAGGGTGTGTCCAGCCCAGCTTGCTCAGTCTCAATCGGCTGAACCCCAGCAGCAAGCTAACCTACCTGTGGGAGCGTCTGTCCCCTGGTTGTCAGTGCATGTCATAGGGAGCAGTTGAGCGTTCTTAGCATATCATTAGCATATTACACTTGGATTGGTTGAACAGCTGACCAGACAACCAGACACTTAGCATATTAGGCTTTTATTATATAGGATTTATTGTACTATTTTTCATACGAACAACTATAAACCTACTTTTGCCCCACCCTGTATTTGCATACCAGCTCATGGGAAAAAGGAGAGTGAAGAGAAAACACCTCTTTTCCTGTGAAGTTATTACATACTAGATGCCCAATGCACAAAATTTGTGCAAGAGTAGGCCTTCCTTCCCCCAGCTGCTGGCACCAGCTTCCCTCTGGCACCCAGAACCCAGGCTTCCCTCTGGCTACTGGCAGGCACCCAGGACCCGGGCTTTCCTCACTGACCTGGCTTCATCCTGGAAGGTCGTCCTGTTCTAATTCGCATATTATTATTTTATTATTATAGATGTTACTTCTGCTACATCACTTTGGCCAAAACCTAGTCATATAGCTGCAATTGAGGCTGAGAAAGGTCTTTTGGTAGGTGGTCACACACTCAACTAAAACTCCTGTTGGTAAAGAAGGGGAGAATGTTTTATGGGGGGACTACTGGAAGAGTGCCACAGGCTCCTGGGCATTGGCTGGCTTCCTAAAAAGCTGCTAAAACCTACATCATTGGCAGCTACCCATCTCAGAGCTCCCCTTTCCTCAAGCTTTCATTTCATTTTTGCCTTCTAGGAATTTACCTTACTGTCTTGATAGCTCAGCTATGAGTTTAAAAAGCATTTGAAAAAAATTGCACCCATCATTTTTCAGGTGTTTTGTAGAGGCAGTGTGTTTTAGGAGGTGTAATCCAAATACAGTTTTAAATAGAGGGAGTTTACTTAATTGTTATGGGTACATAGCCTATTGAATCTATCTTATTCCTGATGCGGATGTAAACTGACCTAGATTGAATCTGATCCCAGCAGTGATTTTGCTCTTTTTTGTCCATGATCTAGTTCATATTATCTTTTCTTCAAAATCACTATACTCACCTAGCTTTTATTTTAACTTTACTTTAGCTTTCACTTTAACTCTATTTCTGGTGTTGCTCTGTTACTTTACAATCAGAGGTTGCAAACTAGAGGTCTGCAACTTGATCTGTTTAGTCCACAGAATGTTTGCTGATTTTTGAAAATCAGATTTACATGAAATTCCAAATCTCTTACTTCTGAAACGTCAGTGGATAGGTCTGGTGGCAGTGCATCGGTTTCCCCCATCTACTCAGGGAGCTGCCCCTTTCAGAGATGTCATTTTCCCTCCAGTCTATCCCAGCCCCCACCACTGCCTAGCCTTTCTCTCCACTCCCATAATATTACTTGTGTAATTTCCTGTCACACCAATGCAATCACTTGCTGCATTGCACACTGGCTTTGTCAATTTCCCTTCCCCTCTTTAACTATCACAGGACTCCTCTGTGCTCACTGGTGTTGTGACTAGTCTAATAAGGTGGGGAAGATATTTTCTTCGTTTTCCAGTTGGTAAAACCAACTCACATAGAGCCAGGCCTCCCCTCTTCACACAAATGGTACGATGGTTTATCTGCTTGCAATTAAGTTTAGGAAGGAAAACATGTAGTGAATTCCTCAATGCTGCAGAAAGCCTCTGGCGATCAATCACCTTTCTGAATGCAAGGTTCCCCAGATTGGAGCTCTGCAGTGCAGGGCAACTGACAGCAGGGATCAGGGGAGATTATTTTCCTCCTTTCTGTGGGCTAGTTATCAATTTCTTGCATTGTTATTCAAGTATGTTTCCAGACCTGTTATTTTATGGCTTAAAGTTCTATAATGGGACTTGTTTTTGTGTGTGTTTTATTCTTTTTTTAGGTACAATCATACCAAAGAATGATTCTTTCTAATCATTGTTTACATCTTCTATATTAGCTGAACAAAAGATTGGTCTAAAGAACAATGTTCTCATATATATACCATTTTATGATTCATTGGTTTAGAATTAGTGATTCTCCACTTTTAAAATCCTATGCTCTCGGATAATAACAAACATATTTAGTGAGCATCTATTTTAAGCAAAACAGGAGTGTTTGGTATTCCTGCCTTGGTCCAGAATTAGTGCTTTAATTTTTGTTGTCCAAAATTGTAGCCCTCCAGCCATATGTGGCTATTGAGCACTTGCACAATGGCTAGTGTGATTGAGAAACTGAACTTTTATTATTAATTTTTGTTGTTGTTAATCCTCACCCGAGGATATTTTTCCATTGATTTTTAGAGAGAGTGGAAGACAGAGGGGAAGACAGAAAGAAACATCAATGTGAGAGAAACACATCGAGTGGTTGCCTCCTGCAGGGGCCATGGTCAGGAGGAGCCTGCAACCAAGGTTTGTGCCTTTGACTGGAATCAAACCCGGACCCTTTGGACTGCAGGCCGAAGCTCTATCCCCTGAGCCAAACTGGCTAGGGCGAGAAACTGAACTTCTTAAATTTCGTTTGAATCATTTTAAAAACTGACATTTGATTCAAATATTGGGCAACATTTAAGTGTGTTTGGAACAACTTGGATATATGTGTTTACTTTTTCAATTGTAAATTTTATGAAATTCAAAATCAGGTCAAGTAATTCTAAGGCAAATTTAGCATCCAAATTGAAAAGCATTTATGTACAAAATTCACTCAGGATTTTGAAGATTTAGTATAAAAAAAGAATGTAAAATATTTTATTAATATTTTTATATTGATTACATGTTGAAATGATAAGATTTTGGGTTAAATAAAACCTTGCCAAAGTTAATTTTATGTCCTACTTGTTTTAATGGGGCTAGTTAAAATGTAAAATACATATGTGACTTACTTTATATTTAATGGACATTGTTGCTTTAGATGGTACTAACCATTGTCCTGGGACCACATATGGCTTATATACCTAAGAGAGAAATAAATTGCAGATATTTAATTTAATTCCTTATTAAAATCTCTATATCAATTATTCCAATAGCTGCCTCCCTGGTATCCCTGTTTTCATTGTCTCTACTCCTATCCATAATCAGAATTCTTATACTTATGAGCTCAAGACACACATAGGATTATGTAAAGCCTATATTCTTTGGTGTTCTTTATTCAAAACTCTTTAGCATAATATAAAAGGCTCCTCATAGGGCCTAACAGTTTTTATATTAATTCAAATGAAATTTAAAAGTTCACTTTCTCTACCATCTTCTGGTACTCTCACATGCTAAGACCATTCAAAAACACTGTGTTCTTTCCTACCACTTTGCTTTTGCACATGCTGTCTTATCTAGACGAAATGTTGGCCTTTCAGCACCACCTTTACTCATCTTTCCCCATTTCCTCCAGCAAGTCTTCAGCTGCATCTTCCCACCTCTTCACTCTGGTTAGATTTTGGGCCTATGATACAGGCTTGCCACATTATATTTTTGTTATGTGGCGATATGTTCATCTTCCACATTAGATTGTGTAATCCCAGAATAGGAGCCCTGTCTTGTTTTTGTTTGTTTGTTTTTGTCCTCAATACTTAGCATCTAATTTGACTCCATAAATATCTCAGAATTAAGTAATTAATTCAGTGGGAAAAGGTTAATGCAGTGGCTCACTGTTAATTTTCTCTATAGTTGGTAGAACTGGGGTGCTAGGGTTAGAATCTTCACCCCACCACTTAGGTGTATGATCTTGGCCAAGTTATTTAACATCTTTGTGCCTCATTAGAATAGAAATAATAACACCTATCTCACAGGTTGGTTGTGAAGATTAAAATGGGTTAACATATGTAAAGTATGTATGTATCTGCTTGGTGTAAGCTAAGCATGCAATAAATATTAACTACTATAATTGTTATAACACAGTCTCAACTATTTTTCTTTTTCTCTCAGGAAACAAGTCACAGGTTTTAACAGGATTTCGAAAACCCAGTGTTACAGAAACCAATGAAGTAGGAAGAAAAATCCAGTTCTGAGCAGTCATTGAATCAACAAATACTCCTAGGCAAGGAACTTCTGATTTTGTGAATCTCATTATTTAAGAACAGAACTATGTGTCTTAGAGTTAGTTTGGTTTTTAGAATTCAGGAAAGACAACTTGTCCTTGATGTTTAAAGGTAATCTAATGGATCATATATTAGATATTGAGAGTGTTTAAAGAAATTGGGGAGTAGGAATTGTGGAAAATTCACAGATGGAATAGAAAAAGCTGATACAAAATAAAATTGACCAAGTATAGTGGATTAAATATTTGTTAACTTTAATTATGCAACTCATTCTTTTTGAAGAAAAAAAAAGCTTTATTGAGATATAATTTATATACTATATAGTTTACCCATTTGAAGTGTGCATTTAATGATATTTAGTGTACCACACAGTTGTGTAATATTGCAATCTAATTTTAGAACATTTTTGTCACCCCCAAAAGAAATCCATACACGTTAGCAGTCACTCCCCATTCCCCACCACCACCTCAAGTCCTAGGTAACCATTAATCTATTTTGCTTCTACATATTTGCCTCTTCTGGACATTTCATAGAAATGACTAGCTTCTTTCACTTAGCATAATGTTTTCAAGGGTATCCATATTATAGGATATATCAGTACTTCATTCCTTTTTATCACTGAATAATATTCAATTGTGTGGCTATAATACATTTATTTACCCATTTATGAGTTGATGGACATTTAGGTTGTTTCCACTTTTTAGCTCTTATGAATAATGAAGTGTGAACATTTGTGTAGAGGTGTTTGTGTTGATATATGTTTTCAATTGTCTTGAGTATATACCTAGTAGAGGAATTGCTAGGTCACATAGTAATGCTATATCATTTTTTAAAAGATTTTTTATATTGATATTTAGAGAGAAAGGAAGAGAGAAGGAGAGAGAGAGAAACATTGATGTGAGAGTGAAACAGCAATCTTCTGCCTCCTGCATGCCCCCTACCAGGGATTGAGCCCTCAACCCAGGCATGTGGCCTGACAGGGAATGGGACTGGCAACTTTTGGGTGCACTGGGTGATGCCTAACCAACTGGGCCACACCGGCCAGGGGTCTATATTTATCATTTTGAGGAACTGCCAAACTTTTCCATAATAGCTGCCCCATTTTACATTTCACCAGCAAAGTGCCTTCATATCCAGTACCCTTGTCTTTTTTTATTATAGCCATCCTAGAGGTTGTGAAGTGGGTAGTTCACTGTGGTTTTGATTTCCATTTCCCTAATGACTAATAATGTTGAATATCTTTTCTTATTCTCAATGGCCATTTGTATATTATGCAATTCATTCTTTTTGTTTGTTAATCCTCACCAGAGGACTTCTTTTGTCTTTTTAAAATTATTTATTGTTTAAAGTATTACATATGTCTCCTTTTCCTCCCATTGACCTCTCCCTGGCCACCCCCAACACCCAGCACATGCCCTCACCCACCTACTGTCTGTGTCCATTGGTTATACTCATATGCATACATACAAGTCCTTTGGTTGATCTCTTACCTCCTCGCTCCCGGCCTTCCCTCATAGGATAGACCAGGGGTGGGCAAACTTTTTGACTCGAGGGCCACAATGGGTTCTTAAACTGGACCAGAGGGCCGGAACAAAAGCATGGATGGAGTGTTTGTGTGAACTAATATAAATTCAAAGTAAACATCATTACATAAAAGGGTACGGTCTTTTTTTTTAATTTCAATAGTTTTATTCATTTCAAACATTTTAACAAGAAGAATGTAAACACTAATTATTATAATTTGAAACTTCAAAAAATGGAGGAATCATAGCACAATAACATACCTTATATTGAAGATGGCAAAGGCAAAATAAAATTGCCTAACAAAGGAAAGGTACAAAAGCCTTTCAAATTAAACTTAAATATAATAAAATAATTTAAAACTAAAACAAATAGAAAAGAACAAAATGTGTAAACAGTAAATTAAACATTTTCTTTAGTGCAACTTCCAAATTATGCCCGGGACGTAGATGTAGATGGCAATGTAGACTGGGTTGAAAGGTTTTTGGTCTTTAAAACATCAGCTTCAGTGGGAACAGTGTTGTTGGTCTCCTTTTTAGCTAATGCTCTGATACTGTGCTCTCCAGGGGCGTGTCTCCCTACATCACCACGATAAGGTGTCTACACATTCCCAGGGTGATGTCGGGGGACGCGTCCGCGGGCATTACAAGGAGCCTCTGGAAGATTGAGAGGTCGTTTGTTCCTTCTACTGAATGGGCGGATATAAATCCGCCCACTCAGAAGAAGGAGCTGCGGCCGTGTTTCCCGACGTTGCCATGTTAACACTGCTGCTGGTGAAGCAGTGGAGGGGAGAGCAAGAGAACCCTCTGCTTTTTCAGCTCCGCGGGCCGGATAGAACAGCCGAACGGGCCGGATCCGGCCCGTGGGCCGTAGTTTGCCCACGGCTGGGATAGACAGTCTGTCAATGCTTCTATGACTCTGGTTCTATTTTTGTTCATCAGTTTATGTTGTTCATTATATTCTACAAATGAGTGAGATCATGTGATATTTATCTTTCTCTGACTGGCTTATTTCACTTAGCATAATGTTCTCCAGTTCCATCCATGCTGTTGCAAATGGCAGGAGTTCCTTCTTTTTTACCGCGGTGTAGTATTCTATTGTGTAGATGTACCACAGTTCTCTAATCCACTCATCTGCTGATGGGCACTTAGGCTGTTTCCAAATCTTAGCTATGGTAAATTGTGCTGCTCTGAACATAGGGGTGCATATATCCTTTCTGACTGGTGTTTCTGATTTCTTGGGATATATTCCATTTTTAATTTTTTGAGGAAACTCCATACTGTTCTCCAGTCTGCATTCCCAGTCTGAACCAGTCTGCATTCCCACCAGCAGTGCAGGAGGGTTCCTTTTTCTCCACATCCTTGCCAGCACTTGTCATTTGTTGATTTATTGATGATAGCCATTCTGACAGGTGTGAGATGGTACCTCATTGTCATTTTGATTTGCATCTCTTGGATGATTAGTGACTTTGAGCATGTTTTCATATGTTAGAGGACATTTTTTTCCATTGATTTTTCAGAGTGAGTGGAAGGGAGGGGGAGAGACACAGAGAGAGAAGCATCAATGTGGAAGAGACACATCGATTGGTTGCCTCTGGCACATGCCCTGACCGTGCCAGGACCTGAGCTAACAACTGAGATATGAGACATGTGCCTGCCCTTGACCGAAATTGAACCTGTGACCCTTTAGTACACAGGCTGCCCACGCTCTAACCACCTAGAGTGCAATTCCTTCTAATGATGAATACACCATTCCTATATTTATTCTACTAACAAATATTTGTTGAACAACTATTATGTGTCAGACACCTTTGTAAAAGTCTGAGTAGGTAAGTGAACACAGCAAACAAAAATTTCAGCTCTCATGGAACATATTCTAGTTGGGGGACATAGACAATATAGAAAATGAGTTAAACATGTAGACATGTTAGGTGGTGATAGGTGCTATGGAAAGAAAGTAGGAAAGGAATAAAGACTGCTGGGAGGGGGGTGAGGCTTGCAATTTTAAATAAAGAAGCTAGAGGAAGCCTCACCAAGAAGATGATGTTTAAGTAAAGAGAGAAGGTGGAGATAATGGAATGAGCTGTGCAGAGACATGGGCAAAGCAGGCTGAGGAAATAGCGTAAGTCTCAAGGCAGGAGGATTAATTGGCTCATTCAAAGAGCATCAGTGCAGCTGGAATGAAGAGAGGGAGGAGAGGGAGAAGAGATGAGAATATCAGAGTTGTAAGGAGAACAGATTATGTACGGCTTTACAGGTCGTTAAAAGGATGTTAGCTTTCCTTGTGAATGAGATGCTAAATCATTGGAGAATTTGTGTAGAGGAGTGATTGTTGGAAGCTGCCCATTGCCTTCACTAGCAGAGAGGTGTGAAGGACAAGGAACCCGGAAGGCTGGTTAACCTTGAAGGCTCTGAAAGGTCACAGCCAAGCACCCACTGTCTAGTTGAGACAAAGGGAGCTGAAGCAACTTCCACCTTTTAGTCTTATGTCAATCCTTGCTGATGGGCTATCATGGAGCTATTACTGAAATTGCCTGCCTAAGGGCTATGAGTGTATCCCAAAACCTGAATAAAAGGGATAGTGAGGCGAGAGCAAAGCAGAGTCCTTCTTCTTGAGCTGGGCTCCCGCCTCGCCCCCAATATTTCCAAATTGATATTTTCTAGTCTCTTTCATTTGCGTGCAGCCTCCTCCAGAGCCCGAACCCTGAACCTGAACCCTGAACCACGCGGGATGTGGGGGGGAACACTCACAAGTGATGTGATCTGACCACCTAACAGGATGTTTGGAGGTGCATGTGTATGCACATGCATAGGTGAGGGGAGATTGGTTGACACAATGACTGGAGATTGGGGATGCTAAACATTTTGCAACACACAATCATCTTCACGAAATGTCAGTAGGAGTGTTGCTAGGGAACACTGGGGCAAGGAAGAAACTGGAGATGAGTTGAGAGGCAATTTCGGCAATTCAGCTGAGAAAGGAGGGGACTTGGATCAGGCTGGGATGAAGTATAGGTGATAAAGCTTGATGATTCCACATATACACTGAGTGGCCAGATTATTATGATCTCTGAACACATAATAATTGGGCCACTCAATGTATATCCTATATAATAAAAGGCTAATATGCAAATTGTCCCCTCGACCAGAAGTTCGACCAGCAGGCAGGCCGGCCAACCGCCCATGTCCCCTCCTCCTGGCCAGGCTGGCCAGACCCCACTCACGCATGAATTTCGTGCATGGGGGTGTGTGTCCCTCAGCCCAGCCTGCACCCTCTTCAATCTGGGACCCTTCAAGGGATGTCCAACTGCCCGTTCATTGATGAACAAAAATCCACAATCCAGGACTGCTGGCTCCCAACTGCTCGCCTGCCTGCCGTCCTGATTGCCCCTAACCACTTCTGCCTGCCAGTCTGGTTACCCCCTAACCACTACCCTGACAGCCTGATTGATGCCTAACTGCTCCCCTGCCAGCCTGTTTGCCCCTAACTGCCGTCCCCTGCAGGCATGGTCCCCCCAACTGCTCTCCCTTGCAGGCCTGGTTCTTCCCAACTGCCCTCTCCTGCTGGCCATCTTGTGGTGGCCATCTTGTGTCCACATGGGGTCAGTCATCTTTGACCACATGGGGCAGCCATCTTGTGTGTTGGAGTGACGGTCAATTTGCATATTATTCTTTTATTAGGAGGATTAGGTAGGATAGAGGCCTGGTGCATGGGTGGGGGCTGGCTGGTTTGCCCTGAAGGGTGTCCCAGATCAGGGTGGGGGTTCCCTGGGGTGTGGGGTGGTCTGGGCGAGGGGCCTGTGGTGGTTTGCAGGCTGGCCACGCCCTCCCGCGACCTAAGCGGAGGCCCTGATATCTGAGATTTATTTATCTTCTATAATTGAAACTTTGTAGCCTTGAGCGGAGCCAAGCCTCCTGCTCGCTCCGTGGCCAAAGCCATTTTTGTTGGGATTTATTTATCTTTTATAATGGAAACTTTGTAGCCTTAAGCGGAGGCTAAGGCAGGCCAGGGCTGTGGAAACTTGACTTCCTCCATTGCCGGGGGCAACTCAAGCCTCCTGCTCTCTCCAGCTCCATGGCTGCTGCCATTTTTATTGGGATTTATTTATCTTCTATAATTGAAACTTTGTAGCCTTAAGCGGAGGCCAAGGCAGGCCAGGGCAGGCAAAAAGCTTGGCTTCCTCCATTGTCAGGGAAACCCAAGCCTCCTGCTCTCTCCATGGCCACAACCATCTTGGTTAGGTTAATTTGCATACTTGCTCCTGATTGGCTGGTGGGCATGACTTGTGGATGTAGCAGAGGTATGGTCAATTTGCATATTACTCTTTTATTAGATAGGATATACACTGAGTGGCCAGATTATTACGCATTCAGAGATCATAATAATCTGGCCACTCAGTGTATATTGAAGTTTGAGTTGATAGGACGTGTTGACAGATGGGATGTTGGGCATGAATAAAAGAAGAATCAAGGATGACTTCAAAGACTGTGGTCTGACCATTGGGAAAAATAGAGTTGGCATTAATTGGGAAGTGTAAGACTGAGGAAGAAGAAGTGGGGAAAAGGTGGGGTAACATGAGTGTAGTCAGATATTTTAAGTTTGAAATACCTTTAGACATACAAGTGGGCCTGTTAAGTAGGCAGTTGAAAACACAAGTCAGCATTTGAAAACACAGGCCTGAGTGGTGCTATAAATTTGGGAGTCTTCTCAGGCCAGATGATCAACAAAGTAATGAATAAGAAAAGGGGCAAACTCTGGGGCTTTCCATGATGAAGTCGGAGTGATGAACAGGAACAAGCCAAGGAGACTTAGAAAGAATGTTCAGTAAGATAGAAGGTGAGAGTTAACTGACTAGAGGAAATATCTGTAACCTTGAGGAGGGCAGTTGGGTGGTGGTGAGGAGGAAAACCTGACTGGGGTAAGGGGGATGTCAAAGGAGAATGGGGAGATTCCCAGCACAGCTATTATGTTTTGTTCCCTTGATAACCCAGCCTTCCTGCTGATTACAAATATACTCTAGACAAAACACAAAATAACTACTTGAAGATTTTTGAAGAGTCCACAACAGAAGGCAGATTGTGGAACAGTTTCCATTTTCTTAAAAAATTTTTTTTCTCAATGGTTTGGCCCAGGAAGCTAGAGAATAGGCACCAATGGCTTATTAGTACATTTCCAGTAGAGATTTCTCAGTCTTTCTAGCCAGTTAAGGGAGTCCCTGCGGACTGCAAAGAGACACAGGTTGTTTGTGGCCTTGAGGAGTTGGGGTGGGAGAGAAGCGACAGAAGGAAAAAATGCAGAGAAGATTCCCTAAGTCTGAAGTAGAACCTGTATAAATCTCAGACTAACCCTGAACCACACATGTGCAGGGTAGACCCAAGCCAGGCAGCAAACAGTGAGAGAACTGAACTGAGACTCGAACTGAAGGCAAAATGGAGCTTATGGTCTGAACTTAAGCAGGACATGCTAAAACAAAAACACCAACATTCTCCAAAGGATTAGAACAGAACCCATGGTATATATGAAATAACACTGACAATGTTCAAGAAACAATACAACAGAGTTGGGCATTTTTCTTCTCCACATTCAGATGTTCTGATTTTGGCATGTAGAAGGCAGAGACTTGGGATTAAATCAGGTTTTCTGTTTTGCCAAGCAGATAAAATGAAGCTAGAGAATGACAAGGGGTTTGGGATTATAGAATTTAAAATGGGGAAAGAGGGAATTGATAGACAATGAGATAATTGCAGAACCAGTGGGTTTTAAGTTTTTGGAGGTGGAAGGATTAATGCATTTGATATTCAAGCGAATGTGCTGGAAAAATAGATGGTAGTAAAATACGATGATTGAAATTCAGGTCAAGGAAGGTTTTCCAGTTACTGACAATGATAGTTTAGAGCTGTGCTTTTCAATATTATACCCACTAGCCTTGGGTGGCTATTTAAATTTAAATTAATTACAAGTGTATAAAATTAAAATATTTAGTTCTTCAGACACACTAGGCACACTTGACAAATCACATGTGACAAATTACCACCATATTGAACTGCACAGACACAGGACATTTCATCATCACAGACAGTTCTATTAGATAGTGCTGAGCATGTGACCATGAGAGTGGATGCTAAGTAGGATGAAAGTAAAATCACTGGAGGGAAAGCAGTTCAGGAACCCTGAGGCCAGGGGGCTGGATGCATCAACATGGATATTGGAGTCACTAAGAAATACAGCAGGAGTAGTATTGGAAAGAGTGGGAATAAATCAGGAGCTAAAGTCTTTAAGGAATGAGGTGAGGAGAAATGGGCTGGGGTAGCCATTGGTGTAGTCTGATGGTCTAAGAACTCAGGGATTTTTTGAAGAAGGGAGAATTGCCTGGAAGCAGTAATGAGAGCAAGGACACTCACACGCTCTTCTGGCCAGCTATATGAGGGATGTGAGAGAGCAGCAACACAATAAGAAGGCTGCATGGAAGCAGTGCCCACAGGAAAGGGGCAGGCATCTATTATAGCAAGAACAGAAGGGAGTACACTAGTCAGAGTTGGAGACTTTCAGAGACTTTGCTGACAGCTGACTTTGCACTGCAGGATTCAAGAATTGAGGAAGGGTGAGAGATGAGATTAAGTCAAGGTGCAAAGACTAGAGTCTGAGTGTGGAAATTGAGGGGTAAATGGGTTGTCCTGGGTTTATTGGGTTTGGTATAAATGTAAAGGGCACCATAGTTTGATGGTGTCAAAGCTGTGGAAATGAGTAGAGGTGGATTAGGAATGTTGCCCTGGAGCACACAGAATTCTAGTGCCTCCTCTTAGGAAATGCCATTGGAGATTTGGGACCTGGGGAAAGTTGTCTTTACTCTGATCTTATGGACCTCCCTCTTGACACTTGTACATGGGAACTTTTTTTACTTAAACAGGTATTATAGCCCTATAGCCTTGGCCAGGTGGCTCAATTGTTGGAGAGTTGTCCCATACACCAAAAGTTTTGGGGTTTGATTCCAGGTCAGAGCACATACCTAGGTTTTGGGTTTGACACCCAGCCCCCTGCAACCCACCCCCATGTCAGGGATTGTACAGGAGGCAACCGATCTATGTTTTTCTCTCACATTGATGTTTCTCTCTCTCCCTCCCTCTCTTTCTCTCTATCTCTTTATCTCTCAAAATCAATAAACATGTTGAGTGAGGATAAAATATTTTTTTTAATTTAAAATAAATAAATAAGAAAGGTATTATATATATCTGATACATATAAAAAGAGAAAGTATAAGTTATGTGAGGCAATGTAAGTACAGGTATAATATAATAAGTCTATAATAACGAGCATATAATATATATTAACCACAAAATAAGCATAGTAAGTTATACATAATACTAAATATAACACTAAAGTAAATATAAATTATAAGTAATAATAATAAATGTTCATGAAGTCACCATTTAATTTAGAAACCAGAACATGATCAATATTGTTAAGCTACCTGTGCATTCTTACCCAAGCCCACCTCTGTGGCTCCCAACAGAAGTCACCACTATTCTAAATTTTGTTCTTTTCTTTTTTTTTTTAAATTTAATAAATCTTTATTGTTCAGATTATTACAATTGTTTCTCCTTTTTCCCCCCATAGCTCCCCTCCACCTGGTTCCCACCCCACCCTCTGCCCTTACCTCCCCCCCACTGTCCTCATCCATAGGTGTACGATTTTTGTCCAGTCTCTTCCTGCACCCCCCACACCTCTTTCCCCCTGAGAATTATCAGTCCACTCCCTTTCTATGCCCCTGATTCTATTATATTCACCAGTTTATTCTGTTCCTCAGATTTTTAATTCACTTGATTTTTAGGTTCACTTGTTGATAGATATGTATTTGTTGCTCACAATTTTTATCTTTACTTTTTTCTTCTTCCTGTTCTTAAAGAATACCTTTCAGCATTTCATATAATACTGGTTTGGTGGTGATGAACTCTTTTAGCGTTTTCTTATCTGTGAAGCTCTTTATCTGATCTTCCATTCTGAATGATAACTTTGCTGGGTAGAGTACTCTTGGTTGTAGGTTCTTGCTATTCATCACTTTGAATATTTCTTGCCATTCCTGTCTGGCCTGCATAGTTTCTGTTGAGAAATCAGCTGACAGTCGAATGGGTGCTCTCTTGTAGGTAACTAAGTGTTTTTCTCTTGCTGCTTTTAATATTCTCTCTTTGTCTTTTGCTCTTGGCATTTTAATTATGATGTGTCTTGGTGTGGTCCTCTTTGGATTCCTTTTGTTTGGGGTTCTGTGCACTTCCTGGACTTGTAAGTCTATTTCTTTCACCAGGTGGGGGAAGTTTTCAGTCATTATTTCTTCAAATAGGTTTTCAGTATCTTGCTCTCTCTCTTCTTCTGGCATCCCCATAATTCGGATGTTAGTACGCTTGAAGTTGTCCTAGAGCAGGGGTGGGCAAACTTTTTGACTCGAGGGCCACAATGGGTTCTTAAACTGGACCAGAGGTCTGGAACAAAAGCATGGATGGAGTGTTTGTGTGAACTAATATAAATTCAAAGTAAAGGAGCGGAGGGGAGAGCAAGAGAACCCTCCGCTCTTTCGGCTCCGTGGGCCGGATAGAACAGCCGAAC
Organism: Plecotus auritus; assembly: GCF_963455305.1. Taxonomy (NCBI): domain Eukaryota; kingdom Metazoa; phylum Chordata; class Mammalia; order Chiroptera; family Vespertilionidae; genus Plecotus; species Plecotus auritus. The sequence continues at coordinate 128,093,791 of NC_137772.1, read as the reverse complement.
GGGCCGGATCCGGCCCGCGGGCCGTAGTTTGCCCACGGCTATCCTAGAGGCTCCTTACACTATCTTCATATTTTTGGATTCATTTTTCTTTTTGCTTTTCCAGTTGGGTGTTTTTTGCTTCTTTGTATTTTAAATCTTTGACTTGATTCTTGCGTTCCTCTAGTCTGCTGTTGGGTCTCTGTATAATATTTTTTATTTCAGTCAGTGTATGTTTAATTTCTAGTTGGTCCTTTTTCATATCTTCGAGGATCTCGCTAAATTTATTGGTCTTTTATAGGATATTCTTGAAAAACCTTATAACTGTGGTTTTGAGTTTTATACCCAGTCGTTTGTTTTCCTCCATTTCTTTTGTTTGTGATCTGTTTCTTTGCCTCCACATTTTCACTGCTTCCCTGAGTTGGTAGGGTAGCTTTGTGTGCTAGGTTTCCTATATGGCCCAGTGGGTCGGCCTCCCCAGTTAACCTGAGGTAGACACTCTTGGTGCACCCCTTTGTGGACTGTGTACAGCCTTGTTGTAGTTAAGTCTTGATTGTTGTTGGTATCACTGGGAGGAATTGACCTACAGGCCAGTTGGCTATGAGGATCAGCTGTGTCTACGCTGGGAGAAGTTCAGTGCTGGAGACAGCCTTATAGGATCAGACTTGCAAAATTGCAAAAGCCTCTGTGCTCAGCTTGGATGGGGCAGAGTCTCAGGGCGGAGCAGACAGTCTTGGCTTCCCATCAGCCCTGCCCTTGCGCGCACGCCTCCAGACCTCTGCCTTCCACGGCTCCCCTGAGTTTCCGCCTGACAGTCCAGATTCCCCCCGTAAGAACATGGGTCCCCAGGGGCTCGCCCGGAACTGGGGTTCAGTGCAGTCAGAACTGGGGTTCAGTGCAGTCAGGGGTTTCCTTCCCCCTCCCGCCAGAGAAAGTCAGCCAGGCACTCAGCCACCCTTCCTCTCTTCGCGCGTGTCTCCGTACCTCAGCCCTTTGCTGCTCCTCTGATTCTCTGTGAGCTTTTCTCTTTCCTTCTAGTTGTAGAATTTCCACTCAGCCAGCCTTTCTGTGGTTCTGGATGATGTCCGTTCTGTCTTTTAGTTGTAGTTTTGAAATTGTTGTGTGAGGAAGCAATTTAGGTGCTTACCTATGCTGCCATCTTGGTTTCTCTTGTTCTTTTCTTTTCCTTTGATGTTTTAAAACAAATAGTTCTTATCCATATGCACATTTCCTCAAATATTTCATTCTGTTTTGTGTGTTTTTTTTAATTGCACATGCTTTTATTTTTTTTTAAATATATTTTTATTGAATTCAGAGAGGAAGAGAGAGAGATAGGAACATCGATGTTAAGAGAGTATCATTGATTGACTGCCTCTTGCATACTCCACACTAGGGATCGAGCCCACAACCTGGGAATGTGCCATTGACCAGAATCGAACCCAGGACCCTTCAGTCTACAGGCCGACACTCTGTCCACTGAACCAAACCCGGTCGGGTCATAATGTTTGTTTTTTACTGTTATAGAAATGATCAATATATGTAGTTGGCAAATATATTTACAAGATTTATCCATGTTGTCTCTAGTCCATGAATTTCCATGATTGCACAAACATTCATTGTGTGAAGTTAACTGTCCCTTACCTGAGAGTGTGCACCTTGTATTTTCTACATTGTTTCCTATTATGAACAAATGGTCGCCATGAACTTCTCTGCATGTTTCCTGACATAACATGTAAGAGGTTCTCTAGGGCACTGTTTTTCAAACTGTAGGTCATGATCCATTAGTAAGTCATGAAAACAAATTTAGTAGAATGCATGGGGGTTCAGCAAGAACCACAGTGGTAATGCAGATTACTTTGAGCTAAATGCAACTTTAGCTGCAAGCTCAAGAGAAATCTCTCCTCCATTTAACTACCTACAACAGCGATTTTCAACCTTTTTCATCTCATGGCACACATAAACTAGTTACTAAAATTTTGTTGCACATCAAAAAATATATACCTGACAAAAAAATTGGTATAATTTTGATTCATTCACACTGAATGGCTATTGTTGTGTTGGCTGTTGTCATTTTTTTTATTTGATAATCTATGGGAAAAGAGTTCAGTGCCCCTGGCTAAGTAGTCAGATTTTACATGTTTTAAAAATTCTTGTAGCACACCAGTGTTGCATACAGATTGAAAATTGCTGACCTAGAAGAACTTGAATTAGGGGCCTTGCTCACAGCAAAAGAGGTTATCAGAAATAATTTCTTTTGACCTAGCTATAGGCAGAGCAAACTTATATTTACTAAACATTTGCTCTTTTTTATCATGCTGCAATGAGCGTATGAAACCTCCAAGGTGTATTACTTTCATCACTAGTTCAGGTGTACTGGTTAATAATGCGGATTTTGTAATCAAAGAAAACACGATAATTTCAAGAGAAACATCAAAAGTGCTTTATTCAAAGTAATGTCCATCTCTAGCTACGCATTTCCCCCTCTTTCAGGTAATTTGTGGATACCGTCTCAATAGAACTTTTCTTGTTTTGAGGCAGACCATTCAGAGACCCAATTTTCCACTTCTTTGTATCTTTTGAAGTGCTGCTCAGAAAGTGCGTGTGCCATCGATTGGAACACGTGGTAATCTGAAGGAGCAAGGTCTAGTGAATATAGGGGGTGGGTTAATACTTCCCAGGCAAGATCTTTTAACGTGTCTTTAACTGGTTTTGAAGTGTGTGATGGTGCGTCATCATGAAGCAAAATTACTTTGCTGTGTCTTATGGCCCATTCTGGTCGTTTTATGATCAAAGCATGGTTCAAATTGATCATTTGTTGTTGGTAGCGATCAGTATCAATGGTTTCACCTGGTTTTAGAAGCTCATAATACACCTTCCTGATCCCAAGAAACGCAGAGCATTGTCTTTCCTAAGTGATTTGGCCTTGCAGTAGATGTTGATGTTGACCTGGATCAACCATGATTTTGTGCATTTGGAATTCTCAAAATAAAACCACTTTTCATCGCCAGTCACAATTTGATGCAAAAACAACTTTCTTTTGTGCCATTGAAGCAACATCTTACTCATGTCTTTTTGTTTTTCCATTTGTCTTTTGTTCAGTTGATGTGGCACCCATTTTCTTTGCTTTAAAATCTTTCCCATTGCTTGTAAATGATCAGAAATTGTTTGCTGAGCAACATTTAATCTTTCTGCAAATTGTTTTTGAGTTTGACACGCATCTTCATCCAATAATGCTTGTAATTGTTGGTCTTCAAACTTTTTCGGTTGACCTGGATGTTCTTTGCCTTTCACATTGAAATCATCACTTTTAAAGTGTTTAAAACAGCATTCACAAGTATCTTGAGATGGAGCATGTTCACCATAAGCTTCCCGAAGTATACGATAACTTTCAGCAGCACTTTGCTTCAAAATAAAAAAATGAATTAAAACTTCCCACAAATGCTCTTTTTTTTTTTTTGGCATGAAATTCGACATTTTTAAGCATAAAAATATCTATGATGTTAAGACCTTCAGCAAATTTGACATATGAAGTTTTGAAGCTTGCTGTCAATACAACAAAATAGCATGCATGTCAAATCACATACATATCAACATATGTGTAACTCCATCTATTGAAAAAAAAAATCCGCAATATTAACTGGTACACCTCAATCCCCTTTCTGTCTCTGAACCTCTCATGCTGATAAGAGGGTCTCTGACTCTCTCCTGTATGCAGGGTTCCCACATATATATGTGTTAAGTTTGGTTATTTTTTCTTGCTAATCTGAATCATGTCTATTTAATTATTAGACCAGTCAGAAGAACCTTGAGGGTAGAGGAAAATTTGTTCCTCCCCACAAATGCAACCAGCATCTACAGATTTTGATATGTTAGTAATCACCAGAACAGTGAACAGAAAGGGAAAAAGAAGAGGGACTTTGTACATGGTCCCTAGGCCTTGTTGAAAACATGGAATTTTTCCTTTGTCCTCATACATAGAAATCCACATGGAAGTTGATATTGCACATATCAATGTATCTACTCTAAAAGGAAGGCTTCACAAACGTTACCATGGTAAAACTGGGAAGAGTCTAGAATGTCAAACACCATGCTTCAGAAATTGTAGGATCAAAGAAGATATTTACCAGGAGAATTAATGTGTGATTTGTGCATTTGGGGCACCCTAATGTACTAAGGGAGCTTCCTGGGAAAAAATGATAAAGAAAAATGTGGGGGGAAAATGGTCAGACAAAAATGGACGTCAAGAGAGAAAGGTGTCTAGGTTTAACTGCCTTGTATGAAGGTCCAAGGTAAGAAGTCTATGCTGCTGGGACTGACTCTATATAAGTTCATGGCAGGGCTGGTATAAAAGAAATGAAGACTTTTGTATGAAAAAATAGAGAAGATCAGGCTAGATAACACATAGTAAGAGCAAGTATTGTTTTCTTAAACTGATTTCGCATATAAGTGTGTTGCTGTACTGGTTTGGGCTGTAAAATGTATTATCATGGCTGATAGTCAAAAGATTTATAGCCTAAAAAAATCCCCAAAACAAATAAACAAAACACCCCCACAAAAGGTTTATGGCCACCACTCTATAGTGTATTTAGGTATGCAAATGTTCAAACTGTTTTTCACAGGAGTTGTGTAGATTTACATTCTCACCAGCAGTGTTTGTGAGCCCGTTCTCCAGCCTCACTAGCATGAGGGATTCCTTAAACTTTGCCAGCCTAACTGATATTGAATGTTATCCCCCAGTGGTTTTTATTTTTAATTACTAAATAATTAATGATTGAAAATATTTTCATATGTTTATGGGCCATTCACATTTTCTTTTCAGTTAGTAAATGTGATATCTTTTGCATTTATTCTATTGGATTGTTTATCTTTTTCTTATTCTAGCTGCCCATAAATTCTAGCTGCCCATCCTTTGTTGGTTATATATGTTGCAAGTATTTAATTACAGTTTGTGGCTTGTCTTTTCCATCCATAGTGTCTTTTGATGAGCAGAAGTTCTTAATTTTAATGCAGTTGAAATTATGCATTTTTTCCTTTATGATTTTTGTGGAGGTTTTTGGTTTACTTAAAAAATCTTTTCCTACTTTGAAGCCATAAAGGCATTCACTTTTTCCAACTGAAGTTGACTCATGTATGCTGTGAGAAACAAAATTTTATTTTTTTTTGCATGGAAACTCATTCCGCTCACCCCATCGTTTAGTCTTAGATTTATATTAAACTAGAGGCCCAATGCACGAAATTCCTGCAAGGGGCTCAGCCCTCACAGCCCCGGCTGCCTCTGCCGGCCCTCGCAGCTCTGGCTTCGTCCATATGGTTGTTCTGCTGTTCGGTCTAATTATCATATTAGCTCTTTATTATATAGGATGTTTGCTGTTGCTCTAATTTCCCCATCACCTCTTTGTTAGAAAGTGTTCATCCTCTGGGATCCTCCTAAAGAAAGGCTGCCAGTCCAACATTCCCTTGGCTCTTACATGTTGAAGTGGTTTTTCTATAAGACTTTATCTTGAGAGAGCTGCCTAGATCATGCGTGGTTCATGTTTGCTTTCTTTGTGTATTTTGGTTCACAGTGTTTTCCCTTGTATTTCCTTGAAATGTTGCTCCTTGGTTGTTTTGCTTTGCATGTTGCTTTTTAGATAGTGGTCTAATTCTCTTGTCTTTGTAAAATATTTGATCTTTTTGCCTAAAGTCCACAGGATTTTTCCCTTTATCCTTTTTTTATTTTTTTTAAATAATACATTTGTGGTTTTTTTGTTCTTGTAATATATATATTTTTTTATTTCAGAGAGGAAGGAAGAGGGAGAGAGAGACAGAAACATCCATGATGAGAGAGAATCATGGGTCGGCTACCTCCTGCAAGTCCCCCACTGGGGATCGAGCCCACAACCCGGGCTTGTGCCCCTGACAGGAATCAAACCTGGGACCTTTCAGTTCGCAGGCCGACACTCTATCCACTGAGCCAAACTGGCTAGGGCTCCCTTTATCTTTAAAGTATAATGTTTTTGCCCAGCTGGTGTAGCACAGTGGTTGAGTGTTAAGCTATGAACCAGGATATCAGGGTTCTATTCCTGGTCAGGGTACATGCCCAGGTTGCCAGCCTAATCCCCATTGGGGGTGGGGCATGCAGGAGGCAGCCAATCAATGATTCTCTCTCATCATTGATGTTTCTATCTCTCTCCCCATCTCCTTTCCTCTCTGAAATCAATAAAATATATTTTTATAAAAAGTAAAGTATAATGGTTTTGCTAGGCTATGTTAATTTTCCCAGGTATCTGGTTAATCCTTTCAATATGTATATTCAGGTTTTCTTTTATTTCATGAAATTTTTCTCAGATTATAATTTATATATTAATTATTTTAGTGTTCTTCTCCCTTTCCCGTTCTTCCTCATCCTTTTTTACTACTCCTTTTTTTTTTTTTTTTTAAAAAATATGTTTTTGCCCTAACCGGTTTGGCTCAGCCTGCGGACTCAAGGGTCCCAGTTCGATTCCGGTCAAGGGCATGCACCTTGGTTGCGGGCACATCCCCAGTAGGGGGTGTGCAGGAGGCAGCTGATTGATGTTTCTCTCCCATCGATGTTTCTCTCTGTCCCTCTCCCTTCCTCTCTGTAAAAAATCAATAAAATATATATTTAAAAAATATATTTTTTAAGAAAATTGATTTCTAGAGAGAGAGGAAGAGAGAGAAACATTGATTGACTGCCTCCCACACGCCCCCCACTGGGGATCGAGCCCACAACCTAGGCATGTCCCCTGACGGGGAATCAAACCGGTGACCTCTTAGTTCATGGATGGACACTCAACCACTGAGCAACACGGGCTGGGCTCTTCTTTTTTCTTTTAGATATACTCTTCCTTTTCTGCTTTCTGTCCTCCCCTTCTTCAAGTTCCCCCTACTCTTTCTCCATCAGGGGCTCTATTTATAATATGTTGAATCTTCTTTTCCTATCTTCCATTTCAACCATATTCTTTTTCGTTTTTAATCTCATTTTTTGTTTTCCTACATTTTCAGTGCCTCTTATTAAGCTTTTATTCTAGTAAAGTGTCTATTCTTTTTTAGACACTTTGTAATATAGTCCTCATTTCTGATATGATTTTGTCATTTGCCTAAATTTCTTTCCTAATTTTAATGATGTTTCATTTTATTTTTACTGTTTGGGGTCCATACTTGTTTTAGAACATTTAATTGTGCTATAGTTTTCTTCTGTTTGATTTTGTCGTGGGGGGGCAGTTCATCAGGTTTATCAGCTGAATGCTTTGATTCTTACTTTCTGTTTTCTTTTTTCATTATAGTAGCTGTGCATAGATGAAGACTGCTATATCTATGCATTTTAAAAGGAAGGTTGTTTGTTTATGATGTTATCTTTTGCTGTACAACAACCATAAAACTTACTGGCTTAAAGCAAAAACTGTCCCTATACGGTTTGGCTCAGTGGATAGAGTGTCGGCCTGTGGACTGAAGGATACTGGGTTTGATTGTGGCCAAGGGCACATACCCAGATTGTGGGCTTGATCCCCAATAGGGGGGTGTGCAGGAAGCAGCCGATCAATGATTCTCCTCATTGATGTTTCTATCTCTCTCTCCCTTTCCCTTCCTCTCTGAAATCGATACAAATATATTCAAAAAACACACAAAAAAAACACCAAAAACTGTAGTGATTTATAAGTGTGCATTGATCGAAACTGAAGTGGTTCTTCGGCTTTCTCAGCTGAGCTCATTTGTGCAGCCACATTCAATGAATGAGCTGGCTGGGTATTGGACTCAGCTGGGATGAACAGCTTGGACTCTGTTCATGCAGACTTTTATTCTGAAGGCAGCGTTCTAAGAGGGTAACAAAGCATGGATTCTTGAGACCTGGGCTCAGCGACACACAGAGTAACTTCTATTGCACTCTACTGATCAACGCAAATCATAGGATTAGCCCAGATTCAAGGCAGACTGCAAAATCACATTGCAAAGGGGCAATTCTGGTTGGATAAGAGAAACTGTTGCCCCAATCTCTGTGAACCATCTCTACAGAAAAGCCCTAATACAAGAGAACCTTCTTCCCTTTATGTAGTAAAGTAAATATGAAAGAAAGCACTGTTTATAATGGAGTTTTTCAGGGTTACACCGGAGGCTGGGGTTGTGTGTCCTTCAACTGTAGGTTCACTTTTATCTTTGAAGATCCTAAATTTCACCTCTAGTTTATTTATCCCTTTGTCATCAAGTCTCCAAAGGGAACTCATCTTTTTAAGCCTCTTTCTCCCCAGAATTGATACTCCTATTTGACTGCCGCCTCGGGCTCAACATACTTTTAAGTGTTCTTCCCTGTAGTCAGTGCTCTGATGTACTACTAGGACTCTTGTCCAATATTTTTGCTCTCAAGGTGGAATTTCTCTTTCTTGGGAGCTTTTAGGTGAATTGTAAGTTCTTTTGTTCTTTATTTTCTCTTCCATTGAGACCATAGCAATCCACAAAGGTTTACTGTGAGAATTTGGGATGTATCTCTTCTGGAAATAATTGTTTATGTTTCTACATACAGGTAATGCAAAGTTTGTAATCTTCTCTGTCTTTTGGTTATGCTGATAGTGTGGTATTTGTGCTGTTTGTCCTTGTGGCAGTGTGTGGGCTACTGGAGGGTGTGTGTGAAGGTTCAGGTGTAGATGACTACCATTACCCCAATACCTGGAAGTCTGCTGTTTCTATGTCTCCTAATGATATATATATTTTTATTTTTTTGCCTTTTATTTTTTTTAATTTAATAAATCTTTATTGTTCAGGTTATTACAATTGTTTCTCTTTTTCCCCCCATTGCTCCCCTCCACCCGGTTTCCACCCCACCCTCTGCCCTTACCCACCCACCCCCACTGTCCTCATCCATAGGTGTACCATTTTTGTCCAGTCTCTTTCTGCACCCCCCATCCCCCTTTCCCCCCGAAAATTGTCAGTCCACTCCCTTTCTATGCCCCTGATTCTATTATATTTACCAGCTTATTCTGTTCATCAGATTTTTTTATTCACTTGATTTTTAGATTCACTTGTTGATAGATCTGTATTTGTTGTTCATAATTTTTATCTTTACCTTTTTCTTCTTCTTCCTCTTCTTAAAGAATACCTTTCAGCATTTCATATAATACTGGTTTGGTGGTGATGAACTCTTTTAGCTTTTTCTTATCTGTGAAGCTCTTTATCTGCCCTTCAATTCTGAATGATAACTTTGCTGGGTAGAGTACTCTTGGTTTTATGTTCTTGCTGTTCATTACTTTGAATATTTCTTGCCACTCCCGTCTAGCCTGCATAGTTTCTGTTGAGAAATCAGCTGACAGTCGAATGGGTGCTCCCTTGTAGGTAACTAACTGTTTTTCTCTTGCTGCTTTTAAGAGTCTCTCTTTGTCCTTTGCTCTTGGCATTTTAATTATGATGTGTCTTGGTGTGGTCCTCTTTGGATTCCTTTTGTTTGGGGTTCTGTGCACTTCCTGGACTTGTAAGTCTATTTCTTTCACCAGATGGGGGAAGTTTTCAGTCATTATTTCTTCAAATAGGTTTTCAGTATCTTGCTCTCTCTCTTCTTCTGGCACCCCCGTAATTCGGATGTTGGTACGCTTGAAGTTGTCCCAGAGGCTCCTTACACTATCTTCATATTTTTGGATTCTTTTTTCTTTTTCTTTTCCGATTGAGTGTTTTTTGCTTCTTTGTATTTTAAATCTTTGACTTGATTCTTGCTATCCTCTAGTCTGCTGTTATATCTCTGCATTTTATTTCAGTCAGTGTATGCTTAATTTCTAGTTGGTCCTTTTTCATATCCTCAAGGGTCTTGCTAAATTTATCGGCCTTTTATAGAAAATTCTTGAAAAACCTTATAACCATGGTTTTGAACTCTATATCCAGTCATTTGCTTTCCTCCATTTCTTTCATTTGTGACCTGTTTCTTTGTCTCCGCATTTTGGCTGCTTCCCTGAGTTGATAGAGTGGCTTTGTGTGCTAGGTGTCCTCTAGGACCCAGTGGCTCAGCCTCCCCAGTTACCTGAGGTGGACACTCTTGGTGCACCCCTTTGTGAGCTCTGTGCACAGTCTTGTTGTAGTTAAGCCTTGATTGTTGTTGGTATCACTGGGAGGAATTGACCTCCAGGCCCATTGGCTGTGAGGATCAGCTGTGTCTATGCTGGGAGAACTTTATGCTGGAGACACCCTTATGAGACAAGACTTGCAAAAGCCTCTGTGCTCAGCTTGGATGGGGCAGAGTCTCAGGGCGGAGCAGACATCATTGGTTTCCAGTCAGCCCTGCCCTAATAGGCGCCTGTGTCTCAGTGTCCCGTGGTAATCACTGCAAGCACCGCTGAGAGAAAGCCACCCTCAAGTTCTGCCCACTGCCAGACAGTCCAGTTTCTCCCCAAATGAGTCTGGGTTCCCAGAGTCTCGCCCGGAACTGGAGTTCAGTGCAGTCGGGAGTTTTTGTCTCCCTCCGGCTTGAGAAAGCCAGCCGCGTACTCAGTTGCCCGCCCTCTCCTCGCGCATGCCTCGGTACCTCTGCCTTCCGCAGTTCCTCTGAGTCTCAGTGTGCTTTTCTCTTTCCTGACAGTCCAGTTTCACCCCGTATGAGTCTGGGTCCCCAGAGTCTCACCCGGAACTGGAATTCAGCACAGTCGGGAGTTTTTGTCTCCCTCCCGCTTGAGAAAGCCAGCTGCGCACTCAGTTGCCAGTCCTCACCGCGTGCACGTCTCAGTACCTCTGCCTTCTGCAGTTCCTCTGAGTCTCAGTGTGCTTTTCTCTTTCCTTCTAGTTGTAGAATTTCCACTCAGCCAGCCTTCTTGTGGTTCTGTATGATGTCCATTTTGTCTTTTAGTTGTAGTTTTGAAATTGTTGTGCGAGGCAGCAGTTTAGGTGTTTACCTATGCTGCCATCTTGGTTTCTCCTCTAACATATATTTTTAATTTCCTTGTTCTCCATGCTGTAATTCTGGATAATTACTTTCAAATTTATTCATTAATTCCTTTTTCAGCTTATATTGACATTTAAACTTCAAGTTAAAATTTTCCTTTTGAGGGTCTCGTCTTTTTTGTTTTTGTTAATCCTCACTTGAGGACTTTTTTCCCATTGATTTTTGAGAGTGGAAAGGAAGGAGGGAGGGGTGAGGGAGGGAGGGAGGGATAGAGCGATATGTAAGAGACACATCGATTGGTTGTTTTCCCCACATGCCCCCATTCAGTCATGATCTAACCTGCATCCCAGGTATGTGCCCTTGACCGGGAATTGAACACAAGACCCTTTGGTGCTCAGAGTTGCTGCTCTAACCACTGAGCAACATAGGCCATGGTTGAGGATTCCATCTTTTGGGGGAGTTTAAAGTTCAATTCTTCTACTTTTGTTGGGCTTCAGAGACAATTCCACCTTCAGAACAAAATCTATCTTACATGTTTTCTTGTTGCTTAATATTCCCATTTCAGCTCACTGGTCTAATTTTTCTCTAGCCTTACCTGCACTCCACCATTTGATGCTTACTTGTCAACTCAGTAATGCTTTTCAAAGGTATATGATGGTAATGTATTCAGTGCTTGTTTCTAGATGGATATCTCAAGGTTCCCATTGTTTATTTTTCATTGCTTCTTTTATTACCACAATTCCACCTGCTCTAGCCTGGCCACATAGATATTAAAATGAGCAAAGGGAACTGATTGGGAAATGCAGAAGCATTTCCAGTAGGAAAAAAGGCACAGTTAACTGTAGATAGACGTTAGTTCTATATATGAATATTTATATGAGTATTACCTGTGACATGAGGAGCCCAGACTAGGGATTTGAAATAGAACTAGAATATGCACTACATGGAATTGTCTCTTAGGAAGCAGCAACAAGCTTAATTAATTTTTTACATCAAGATCGCATTTGGGAATAAGAAAGGATTTTCTTTATGTTCATTTGTTTTCTTAATAAATGAGGCTTATCACAAGTACAAAGACTCATCATCTATTTATAATTTCTATTGAGCAGTGATTGTGCCTTTTGTAAATTCTTCCTTTGAGGATCACACTAGGTTTGGAGAGCCTGCTCTTGGGATTGCAGCCACTTTGCCAAGTTACATTTCCAAGCTTTTAGCTTTCTATCTGGCTCCCTCCCTATCCACCTCTGACTCTCTACATTTCCAAATCACAGTGGGAGTTACCTTTTCTTATATAGGGTTGAACTAATGCTTGTTTTCACTATCCTTGATTCCTAGTTTTACTCACTTTTAAAAAAATATAATTTACATTTTAATATTTATATTCATAATTTGAATCTTCCAGTTTTCCTGCAGGATAGGATGAGGCATGTCCTTGTTTTGAGAGAGAGAGAAATTAATTTCTGGTCTCAGTTCACAAGCTGGGATGTAGCACTGTGATTCAAACCACTGAACATACTGCTCCAATAGTTGTGCTCCTGGCATTACCACACTGAAAAAATTAGGGAAATGCCTTGGATGGGTTGAGAGAGAATCCTTTTTATATAAAACTGCTTTTACCTAAAGATCTTCAAAGGTAAATTGGATACGTTATGTCTTTGGAATGACTCTGAGGATTTACAAAAGTACCCTTTCTATGGATGGGGAAAAAAGAGAATCTTGAAAAATGCAAAATAGACTCTGTATAACAGAGATGATCCCAGAAAAAGACAAACAGGGCAACTGAAAATGCACAATCAGAATTGTCAAGCTGCTCATTGTGTGTTTTCATGAATATGGCCCCCGGCCAACATTTTTTTTCTCTTTTCTTTTTTTTAAATCCTTATCTCAGGATATTTTTTCCATTGATTTTTAGAGAGAGTGAAAGGGAGCAGGGAGGGAGGAGAGAGAGACAGTAGAGAGAGAAACATTGATTGATTGGTTGCTTCCCTCATGCACCCCGACCTGGCCAGGGATCAAACCTGCAACCCAGGTACATGCCCTTGACAGGAAATTGAAACCGGGACCCTTCAGTGCATGGGCCTATGCTCTAACCACTGTACCATGCCGGCCAGGGTCCCCAGGCCAACATTTAATGAATAGTACCTGCCTTCCTTCTGAGTAATCTCCAGCCAGAGGAGGACACATTTGTCTAGAAATACCACTCCATGTGGAGGGAGTTGCTATAATTCACTTTGCAGTGGCAGCCACTTTGTTAAGGGTCTTTAATACTGGATTAACATAAAAAAAACAACAACCAAGAGCAGGGCTGTCTGTATCACATTGTTCTCCAACAGGGCCAGACACATCAGTCACTTGAGAACACCAAACATGTCAGTTTCAAAAGGAACAAAACATTGGTTGCTATGGGTGATTGGCTTTCTTTTATTTTTAATATGTTTTTATTTTTAATATGATTTCAGAGAGAGGAAGGGAGCGGGAAAGAGAGATGGAAACATTGGAGAGAGAAGCATTGATTGGCTGCCTTACGCACACCCCTACGGGGATCAACCTGAAACCCAGGCATGCTTCCTGACTGGGAACTGAACCGTTTACCTCTGGTGCATGGGATGACGCTCAGGCAATTGAGCCACTCTGGCCAGGCTGCATTCCCACGCTTTAGAGACATATTTGACTTCTTAGTGAGTTCTTTCCAACAGTTGTATATTGTATGTCCTGGGAAAACCTGCCCTGTTGTTAATTTGGTGTCTCCAAATAGTTACTCTCTGTAGTTTGTCATTTTAGTTCAAAATCTTTAAAATATCCAGAATGGCCCCCATGTTTCTCCTTTATAAATGCATCACAATTCTTCTGCAGAGTTCACAACACTTTCAGACATGTATATATTTTGTTTTATTGATCCTCCCAACATCCTGGGAGAAAAAGACAACTTCCTTTTGAAGATGGATTAAGTGACTATAGAAAGGAAACTGACCTACAAAATTTGTACAGTAAGTGACCTGGGTCAAGAATATACATTATTATTTTAAAATAGGGGTAGATTTATATCAAAAATTATTATAAGAGTTTTTTTTTAACATCTCTTAACTCCTGGTTATAGAAGTAGTACATACCTATTGCAAAAAATTTAAAAACACAAAAGAAAGCCCATCATCCAGATATACTACTATATAAAATTTCAGCATATTTTCTTCAATTCTTTTTTGTCTGCATTGAAGAACCTCATTTGCTGAGATATATTAAAAAAGGAAACAGGAATAGAGAGGAAAATGTATATTTATGGTAAATCTTGAAACATCTTCAAATTCATGCTATAAGTTCCAAAGAATGTAAGTCAGACAAAATGCAATTTGGTCATATAGAAAGATGTGAATCAAAGGATCCAAGATGGTGGCAAAGTAGGTAGATATTATACTCACCTCCTCCCAGGATCAATCTGGAATTACAACTAAAATATAGAGCAAGTAACATGAATAACCAATTGAAGACTAGCTGAAGAGAAGTCTTATAACCAAGGATATATAGAAGAAGCCACATTGAGACTGGTAGGAAGGGCAGAGATGCAAAAAGGGCTGGTCCCAAAACCAGGGCACCAGAGCCAGGAAGAGACACCACATAATATCTGGCAGGGATTCTGCCTGACAAGAGAGACAAGAGTTTGCTAAAAACACAGGCACCCTCTTAAAGGCCTAATGCACAAAATCATATAAACATAATCTAGTCAACTGAATATGGGTAATTATGATGAACAAATATGAGTTTTGAAATGTAATCATAGTACATTAAATTCTAGAAGTCAAAAAAGAAGAATGGTAAAGTGAATGAAAACAAGAGGAAAGAATTAGTAACAGCCCTGGCTGGTTTGGCTCAGTGGATAGAGCGCTGGCCTGCGGACTGAAGGGTCCCAGGTTCGATTCCGGTCAAGGGCACATGCCTGGGTTGCGGGCTCGATCCCCAGTGGGGGACGTGCAGGAGGCAGCCAATCAATGATTCTCTCTCATCATTGATGTTTCTATCTCTCTCTCCCTCTCCTTTCCTCTCTGAAATCAATAAAAATATTAAAAAAAAGAATTAGTAACACCAGGGACTTGCCCTTTCCCAGACTCTTCTGTTTATCTGGCTACCTGAGAACCCATGTCCTTTCATGAATTCTATTTCTAAAATAGTCATAATCAGTGTTTATTACTTGTATAACACGTGAAATGCTTGGCTTCTCTGACTACATCATGTTCAAGATACTTTGTTCCTATGGCCTCTCTGCAGATAAAGGAAGTGTGTATTGTTTATCAAAGATTAGCAGGAACCTCATGACCAGATTCACATCAACTAGCAAAATCTTTCTCAGACCCCTGCTGGTACCCAGATGTCTGTGGTCTTCATTTACCTCCCATTTTTCCTTCCCCTTGACATAAAAGAAGCCTGAACTCTGTACTTTTCTAAAATTTATTTGAGATACTACCAGGGCTCCCACATTCCAGGTTGGTGCCTTCTCCATATGGTGCCTTCTCCTTACTCTAAATGGATGTTTTAAGTTTTAGCCTTTTGAAGTGTCAGGCACACAGACTTTGGATCAATTCCACTTGCACTCAAAGAACTCAAATGAATAGAGACCTGGAATGGGAGGGAAATATCCCCTGCTTCCCTTCTCCCTTCTTATTCCATAAAACGTTCTAAGCCAGTTAGAAGAATAAGAACAAAATGGGAAGATATTTACAGTGAGAATAAATGTCAGTTAGAAAAAAACAATGATAATGGCCAATTCACAGAAGGAATATGCTATCAAACAAACACATATGAAAAGATGTTTAATCTTTCTAATAAGCAAAGCTATGCGAACTTTAAAAAAATCAAGTATTTAACACCTATTATATTTGCTAGGTGGCAGAGTAAGCCACAAGCTGTATTTTCCAAGGGTAGTTGTTCCCTCTCAGAGAAATATTTTCTCAAGTGAAAATCGCGATTCCCTTAACCTTTCTAGATGTGTTGGTTCTGTTTTCTAACTTCTTATGGACTGAATACTCTTGACCACTATAGTCCCTGCCTTCCTCCTGTCTCTCAGCGGTGACACACTCCACTGAAGAGATCTTCTGGAAGGCCTGCTGACCCTGGGCTGGGACTACTCTGGAGCCAGGTTAACATTAGGATCAGGTATCAGCTCTGGGCTTTCAGCTCAGCCAGCCAGGGGCCCTCCCCTCAGCTCCCTCAGTCTCGGAGTTCCTGCTACAGGTGCCAACCCATGGTCTAGCACTGCACTCTCTTCCTGGTGCTGCTGACTGTGGCTCTATTTTTTGGAGCTTTACAATGGGTGTCCACATCTGAAACATATGGCAGCACTGCTGGGTTAGGAAGGAGTGGGAGCTGTGTGTGATGGAGACGCCAGCCTGGGACTGGAAGGAAGGAAAAGAGAAGAGGGCACGATGAAAGGGCATGGAAGAGAGCCCCAGGGCAACACAGCTAGTATCAGGTGATAGGGGCAGGCAAAGGCTGGAGAGTGGAAGCGAAGCTTACCTGTGCAGGTGAGGGTCTGTGTACTCCACACACGTATTTAACATGCAGGGCCTGGAGGTGTGTAGCATGTCGGGTGTCTCAAGGAGCACCGGGTGCTGAGTGGGCCTGGGCATTCTTAAGGATCTGAGTGTGGGAGTCAGAGCACAGAGGGTGGAAGTGGGGCTTCAGGGAGGCCAGCAGCTCCAGGGCCCAGGTGGGATCACCGGCACAAGTCAGGGCGAGTGTGTGTGTGTGTGTGTGTGTGTGTGTATGTGTGTGTGTGTGTGTGGAGGGGGACATTTCTCTGTCTTTACCTCCCTTTCTCACTTGTTCTTTTCTTCTCCATTTATCCTCATTATTTCTTGTGCTGGTTCAGATAGATGACTCCGTAGAGGTAGGATCTGGGGTCAATATGTATCTAAGCGGGGACCCAGGCCTGGTCACCTTGCACAGGTGGGCTGCTTCTGGAACCGCTGCTTGCGGAGACGATTGCCACCTGTCGGGAACTGGAGTCTCTGCGGCAGTGGTTACTTAGATTTAGCGGCTGGATTCACTTCATTCATAAAATGTGCACTTCCCTATTCATTATCATGTTACGGAAGAAATGATGCTTACAGAAGACCAGAGATTAATCAAGCAATGCCCAGAGAAAAGGAGTTACACCGTTTATTATGCCAGCGGGCCCAGAGGGAGATGTCTCCCAAATTTCTGAGCAAAAATATGGAAAAAACTTTCCCTATTTATATCTTTCCACCCACTTTGTCTCCCAAATAAGGGTTTTTCTGGACCTTACATCAGATGACTAGCCTACAAAGTCAGACAGCCAAGTTTATCTTTCCTATTAGAAAGCAAAGTTAATTTATAGAGTAAGGGGCCATCTAAAAATAACAGAGTTGACTCAAAGGCAAGGGACCATCTAATAGTAGAGAATTTCAAACAGTAGTTTTACAAAAATAGGGGTTAGCCTTCTCAATCGGAAGGAATATTTGCTAGGCATATTTATTGACTTGTTTGCCAAAGTTCAGACATACAGGACAAGGTTATCTTGCCACTGTCCTCTAGGAGGACATAGAGGGATCCTCACTGGCAAATGCTCCATCTGTGGGGTAAATATCCCCAGCCTGGGTGCTGGCTGGGTCCCCGTCCCTTGCTGCTTTCCTGCCCAGAGCAGCTCTGCAGAGAGTGGGCTTTCTCCCTCCTGACAGCATGGGCTTGGAGTGGCCCGAGTACAACGTGGATACTCTGCCAAAATGCAACCTAAAGCATTTTGGTTGCTAAATAATTCAGGAATAGCCTTAGTGCAAACGTTCAGCTATCTTTGTAGCTTCTCTTAAAACTCAGAGCAAGTAGAAAGCAGAAAGGAGTAAGGAAACATGTTGAAAATTAATGATATGAGCATTCATATTTCTTAAATATTTTTATCCCATAGGAATGATGAAGCAGATAGTAAACTAAATATTAAATGTTAAGTTCTCAAATACTGCCATGGACTTATGCCTACCAGTATGAAGTAATTCTCCAGTTTTCACCAGCCAATTGGCCAAAAGGGGCTTTTTTGGCTTTGATTTTACCACCACTCCCCTTGTTGGGCCCAATAGGGAATGAAGAGAGTATGTAGCAAGCCTTCATAACTTTATTTTTGTATTTATATTTTCATATCATGCTATTGTTGTCATTAAGGTCACTTAATTATGGAAGGATGGTAGGAAGTTGGTTACTTTTTCCAAGTAAAATTGTGTCTTTTGAATACTGTAGATTTCAGCAGTGCTGTTTCTCTCAGCAACACAAATAACAGAATGGGTAGCACCTGTACCTCTAAACACATAAACAGAAATAAGAAAAGTTTCCAGTGATTTAGGGAAAGATGTAATCAATCAATCATAAGACAGAAGGTCTGTCATCCATAATAAAGAAGCCAGTTTAAAAAAGGGATGCGCCCACTCAAGAATATGTATGATTTCCATGCAGTTGAACTTTGACCTCCCCCAGGATGAGACCCCACTGCCTTTCTTCTTTCACACCTCTCAAGTCTAGCTGGAGGGACTGCAGGGAGCAACAGGGGCAGAGGAGGTGCCCCTTCTCCAGAGAGCCCTGGGTCCCATCCAGCGTCATCATGTAGACACTATGTAGTCGCCATATTCACTCTTGTGCAGAAGGAATCTGATTTTCTCAACTTCTAGGCTGTGTGATAAGGGAAACGTACACACTATTCTCAAAACATGGGTAGAGGTGAAATAATGTTCCACCACCTTTTTTAAGTTGGGAAAAAGTCTATGCTTTAAGGGTAGCCTGCCATGCTGTATAAGCACCACAGCTGGGGAGCAACCCAAGGCATGACTTAGTCCCTTTCAGTCTCTCCCTGATTCAGAATATGATGATAATTACAGTTTATAAAATAGTGTATTACAATAAGCCTAGAGGCCCGATGCACAAAGATTCGTGCAAGAATAGGCCTTCCTTCCCCTGGCTGCCGGCACCTGGGACCCGGGCCTTCGTTCTGGCCGCCACCTTCCGCCTTTGTGCACTGCCCAGAAGCCTGGAGTGGCTGGGGTGGGGCAGAACGCCTGTGTTGTCGCCATGGTGATGATGCAAGCGTCCTGGCCCGGCTGCCGCCATCTTTGTCACGCCAATTTGCATATTCCCTCCTTATTGGCTGTGGGTGCCACCATCTTTGTTGCAAAGTGATGGTCAATTTGTATATTCTGTCTTTATTAGATAGGATAATTAGTCATAAAGAGGAAGTAGGTCTTGTTACTATGTTTACCCATGTAGGCAAAGCATGTTCACATTTCTGTGCCTTTACTTTTGTGTATGCTCAGCACTCAACAATGGATAAATTAGTGCAGGACTCAAGAGTTTGTAAAACAGGACCTGTGTTATCATCTCCCTTGTTTCTAGGTAAAACTTGATCTTCGTGGTAGAGACAGGTGCTTTCACTTGCATTAAAAATCTAAGACTTGGAGGTGGCTTCCCCACCCTCAGCATTCCCTGGGCCTCTTTCTCACTCAGGGCTAAAACAGGATGCCCCCCCCCCCCTTCCCCGGTCCCAGCCCTCTCCCCTTCTCTGAGCAGCAGGTACAAGTGCTCCATAATCTGTACTCTCCCTTCCCACCACCTCTGGAGATCCTGGATATTGGAGAGCGGAGGGACTGGTGCTCCGAGGCAGTACTCAGACTAGGAATCTGGTTAAAAGTTCAGATTCCTGACCTCTAGCCTAGACACACTGAATCAGTCACTGGGGTGCAGTGGAAGGAATAGGATTCAGAAACCTATATTTTTAATAAGCTCCTCAGAATTGATTCTTAGGATAGAATCACAGAGATTTTTACCTTGGGGTGCCTGCATCTTGAGAGGTGAGATGATGATCTACTGAGGTGGGGGAAAATGTTAGATAATCTTTTCATTAATTTTTATTTTTTAAATGGATATTCTATTTATGGAATTTACAAATGCAAAATTCTGGTTCTTCCTTAATTTTTTAACATCATTATTGAGATATATATTACATATGATAAAATTCACCAGTTGTAAGTGTAGAACTCAACAATCTTTTGTGAAGTTATAGTTATGTAACCATCGGCATAATCCAAATTTAGAAAATTAGAAGATTTCCATCTGTGTGCCCATTTCAGTCAATCTTCATTTCCACCCTGAATTCCAGAAAGCCCCTAAACTGCTTTCTATCTCTATACATTTTTGTTTTCTGGGTATTTGATATAAAGGGAATCATATGACATGTAGTTTTTTTTTACATCTGTTTTCTTTCACTTAGCATTATGTCAGTGAGGTTTGTCCACCTCACAGAATGTATTAGTAATATTTACTTCCTTTTCATAGCTGAATAGTATTCCATGTATGTACATACCACATTTTATTTATCTATTTACCAGTCAATGGACATTTGGGTGATTTCCAATTTGAGGTTATTATGAATAATGCTGATAGTAACATCTGTGTACAAGTTTTTCTGTGAATGGATGTTTTCTTTTTTCTTGGTAGATTCCTAGGAGTAAAATTGCTGGGTTATATGGTAAGTTTATGTTTAACTTTTTAAAAAACTGCTAAAATGTTTCCCAATAGGTCTACCGTTTTACATTCTCATCAGCAATGTATGAAAATTCCAATATCTCCATGTCCTCACCAACACTTATTGTCTGTCTTTTATTATAGTCATTGTGTTTTTAATTTGCATCTCCCTAATGACTAATGATATTGAGAATATTTTTCTGTGTTTCTGAGCCAGTTTTATATCTTCTGGGGTAAATGTTCAGTAAAACTTAATGTCTTTTTTTTTCAGTTGGGTTGCTTGTCTTATTGAACTGTTCTGGATATACTAGTAAGTCCTTTACCAGATAGGTGATTTGCAAGTATTTTCCCTTAGTCTGTGGCTTGTATCTTCATTTTTCACAATGGTGATTTTGAGATGCAAGCATTTTTTATCTTGATAAAATCCAATTCACTATTTTCTCTTTATGGATTCTTTTTGGTATCCTAGTTAAGAATTATTTGCCTAGTCTAATGTCACAAAGATTTTCTTCTAGAAGTTGTGTAGTTTTAGTTTTTATATTTAGGTCTGTGATCTATTTTGAGTTAATTTTTGTGTATGGTAAAATATAAGGGTCTAAATTCACATTTTTGCATGTGGATATCTAGTTGTCCCAGCATCATTTGTTGAAAAAGTATTGTTTTTAAATGTTTGAAGTAAAAAATAAAATTACCTATTCATAACTACAATATAGGTTTATGACAGTGTCCTTGCTTGGTTTGTAAGTCAGTTGGCCTGTCATGTAGTCATATACATACTCAATGTGTCCTCAGTTCATGACAGGGAGGGACACCCAGTCATGCCCTTACTCCCTTGTTCATTTCAGGCATATTGTGATCTAGTGCAGTTTATGTGTACCTGGCTCTGTGGCTGTACTGATTATATTGTCTAATTTTAACTAAAACAACCCTCACGAAGTTAACAAGTTGTGAGAGTCAGGAATTATCGCAGTTGCCTGTAAGTGACGATGGTGGAAATAAATTGCCCATGTTTCTGCAAGCTCTGTGTTAATTGCGCAATTCACACCGTTCTCTACCCATGTCATTCTCTTTTTTTCACTGGACACTCATTCTTTCCTTTGTGTCTCATCTTTCCTCAAGGCAGAGGGGAGAGGGAACTGTCCAAGTTTTTATGAGAAGCCAGGGAGGGTATAATGTGTCAAGATTGCCTTTCAGGCTGTGATCACACATAGGAGGAAGGAAGATGAGTTGGTACAGCAGCTTCTTTTCCATGCCTGTTTTCCAGAATTGTTTCCCAGAGACCAGCTTTCCTTAAAGTGTGGCTGACAGAGATGCTCCCGGCTATTCTCTTCTCAGTTGGTCACTGGAGCTTAATGTACTGAATGAGCACTCTAGGCATGCAGGTTGCCTTCTCTGCTCTCTCTCTCCCATCATTAGAGGAACACCATCCTTGTGCACATGTGTATCCTTGTATATGCTCACACATCACACATGCTCATGTCTCCTCACCTGAATGTTCGCCTTTCTCTGGGTCTCCACAACCCTAGCCCATTTCCCATTTTCCAATTTTTCTATCCAAGCCCACATGGAACAATTCTGACTCTCAGGTCACTAGGTGGCAGGACTGTGACCATAGTTGGCAACCCAAGCACTCAGGGGCCCATCCTGGCTGGATTAACCAAATGAAAGAACACTCTGCTCTCTATTTATGCAGCACACAGAAAGTTATATTTAGTCTAAGATTTCTCAGGGTGATGCATAGACAGTACATATCAGAAACACCCAGAATGCTTATAAAAAGGTGGCTCTCCTTGGGCCCGTCTACTACTTACTGAAGCAGGTGGGGGTGAGATCAAGGATCTGCAGTTAAGTGAGTGTCCCATTTCATAAGAGGTTCCCTTATATACTAAAGCTTGCCACATACTAGTCTAAGGATGTCAAGAAAGGACATGTGGAACTGTCACACTTAACTGCTGTTGTGAGTGCTAATGTGACACTTGATACCACTTATAATCATTGAATTTCAGAATTTAAAGGAATCTACCTATTCAGCTACATATGGGAAAAATAAGACATGTAGTGACTTAGTCAAGAAACCCAAATTTCTTTATTCCACTGTGACTTGTTAATGACATTTCCACACAAGCTGCCCAAATGGGACAATACACCTTTCACCCAAAGATAGAATGTAATTCAGAAAAAAAAGAGCTGCAGGAAAACAGAGAGGGAAATAAAAGAGTTATAGATTAGTTAGCTTTCAAATTAATCTAAACATTGAAGATCAACTTCCTCTAATGATATAGAATATTGTAAGATTAAATAAGCAATGCTGACATAAAAGTGAGTCAGGCCCTAGAGAGTTTGGCTCAGTGGATAGAGCGTCAGCCTGTGGACTGAGGGGTCCTGGGTTTGATTCTGGTCAAGGGCACATGCCCTGGTTGTGGACTCAATCCCCAGTAGGGGATGTGCTGGAGGCAGCTGATCAATAATTCCCTCTCATCATTGATGTTTCTCATTGATGTTTCTATCACTCCCTTCCTCTCTGAAATCAATAAAAAAAATTTAAAACAAGTCTGTAAGACTTGTCTTATATATTATTATAACCAAGCTTAAATTGTGCAATCTGATCTTAATAAAAATCATGAATTTAAAAGTTTTTATAATTCTTTGAAGTTGATGTTTTAAAACTTATCTTTAGGTAGAAGGCTACTGTTCAGATACTTAGACTTCGAGTCCTAAACTTTCTCTAGAAAAAGGAAATATTTGAACAATATTTGAGGAGCTGTATCATTACTGACATTAGGAAATAGCTATTTTATTTATGGATAATAATGAAAAGAAGACACTGATGGGAAATTTTTAGTGGATAAGCATCCTTTTAAAAAAAATTTTTTTTTATTGATTTCAGAGAGGAAGGGAGAGGGAGAGAGAGATAGAAACATCAATGATGAGAGAGAATCATTGATCGGCTGCTTCCTGCACGCCGCTTACCGGGTATCAAGCCCGCAACTCAGGCATGTGCCCTGATTGGGAATTGAACTGTGACCTCTGAGTTCATAGGTCGATGCTCAACCACTGAGCCAGGCAGGTTGGGCTGGATAGGCATTCTTTATGTCCATGTTCTTAATTACTTTCCAGATAGAAAGCATCATACAATGCAAATCAGAAAGTCCAAACATATGTAGGCTACAAGATTAGGGATTTTGTTTTGTGTGATAGGACCTAATACCATTGTCAATACACCAGCTGGTGCCCTCAAACACAATTTATTTTTGAAGTGAAAATGTGCTGAGAAATACTTTGAGAAGCTTTGCTGCTGCTTCATTTTTATATTGACACCATTCATCTCCACAGGGCATTCTTTATAACAACACGTTCCAGGTAAATTTGATGACAAAGGTGGGAAGAGTCGCAGAAAAGATGAAGGGGTTTGTATCAATCAGTAATGTTTTGGTTGCAAGTGATACAAACCTTAATAATGTTAGCTTTCAGGAGTGGCTTGCTGGTGGTTTAGTTTCCTGTTCCCACTAATATTCATCATCCCTCCAAAAACCTACACTCTAAGTAAAGCAGTGTTTGCAGCTTCAAGATATGTTCTCTCATTCTTTCCTTCCCTAAGTCCTTTCTATGTAGAAAGTCTAGGGTTATGCTTGTCTTAAGTAAATAGGGAATTTATTCAACCATGTAAAGTTCAGTAAGGAGCCTGGCTTCAGAAAAGGCTGGATTGATCAGAGCAAATAATATTATCTGAAAATGAATTTTAGTCTTGGCTAGGTAGCCAGGGTATCTCCATAGTGCCAAGAGGGCTTCTAGAAGCCCCAAACTTACATCCTTCTTTTATAGCTCAAGATCCTCTGTCCTCAAGTGTATGTCTCTCCATAAAACCCTCTGGTTTTTCCTATTCAGATTTGTTTTTTCCTTTTCACCTGGAGATAAAGCACAGTTAATGCTGGTGGTATTGATCTGGCATCTAGAAGGGTTCTGGAATCTGGAGAAGGCACTGTGCATAAATTAATCAAGAGTCCACAGACGAAACTTAATTTTGGAAGGCATTTTGGGGAGTCAGAGGAGCTTGGCTGAAGAAACCAAGTTCTCCTTGTCTCAGGACCCCTTGCTATTTATTAACACAATTTGTCCTAAGGCAAGGTAGAGATATACACATCAAAGGGTAGGGTTTCATACAGAATCCATTGTCAGAATGGGGAATTGCTTACGGCTGTTCAGGTGTTTGGCCAGTAGGAGGCAATAACATGTAGATTAAGATGCCCTGAGCTATCTGGCAGCAAGCAATCATCCTTTTCAGGTTTGGGAAAATGCCCTCAGCCATCTCCAGATGATTCAGCCCTGCTGACATGCTGGAATTGGCTTCTGGCAACAGTTTCCAGGGAGACTTAGTCTAATTGGTCCACATGGTTTTATGGCCACTCCAGTAGTAGGGGAAGTGAGGCTATGCTCCCTCCCTCCAAATCACTTGCAGTGGAGTGAGCAGTTCATAAAAGATGACAAAGTAACAGATGACCATCTGGTAGAGGGTTGATGAACTTCAGAATTTAGTAAAATATGAGTCTGTGCTCATGTTGTGTATAAGAGTGAGTGCATGTATTCAAAGCTGTCATTGTCTTTGGTCAGCAGATGTGAAAGAAAATACAGATGTGTGATTAAAGTCTTTCATTTTGTTTATATAAAAGTATGCTTTTTGGTTTGTGCTATTATGATTGTCTAGAAATATTTTCTTCTACTTCTCTGTTGAAAGACCTTTTGAAGATATAGGCGACTACAATAATTATGAGTGTGACCACTAGACACACTGACCAAAGCTCACATTCTGGCTCCATGTATGACCTTCCTGTGTGATCTTGGGCAAATTAGTGAACTTCTCTAAACTTATTATCTCCACTCAATAGAGATAATA
This sequence comes from Plecotus auritus, assembly GCF_963455305.1. Lineage (NCBI taxonomy): Eukaryota > Metazoa > Chordata > Mammalia > Chiroptera > Vespertilionidae > Plecotus > Plecotus auritus. The sequence continues at coordinate 128,068,559 of NC_137772.1, read as the reverse complement.
ATGTGCTTAACTCTTTGCATTATTTGGAAAATTGAAGGAGAATAAGAAAGCAAAGCATTTAGCTTATTACCTGGCATAGAGTAAGCACTTAAAAATGCTAGTTGTTGTTGTTATTATTATTATCATCATCATCATAATTATAAAGCAAGTGCATCCGCTTTTAGACTTCCTCACTTGTCATCAAGTTGCTGTGTTAGCTGTTGAATTTCCCAGTACCTTGCAGCTGAATTGCATTTCCTGAAGAGGGTCTTTACTCGGTTATTATGGCATCCCCTCTTCCCTCGCAAGTTCAGCTTGGCAACCAGCAATACTCGCTTTGATCACTTTGTGACATTCATCCTTTGTACATGTTCAACCAAGTGAAATTATAGCAACAACTCTGGGATGATGGACTCACTATATTCCTACAATTCATTTAAGAAGACACTTTTTATTATCCTATTGTAAAAGAAATTGAAAGATAACAAGAAGTATAAGAAAGAAATAAAAATCACCACCCACCGATAATTATAGTTAACATTTTTTTTTAAATATTTTATTGATTTTTTACAGAGAGGAAGGGAGAGGGACAGAGAGCTAGAAACATCGATGAGAGAGAAACATCGATCAGCTGCCTCCTGCACACCCCCTACTGGGGATGTGCCCGCAACCAAGTTACGTGCCCTTGACTGGAATCGAACCTGGGACCTTTCAGTCCGCAGGCCGACGCTCTATCCACTGAGCCAAACCAGTTTTGGCTATAGTTAACATTTTAATACTTCTCTCTCTGTTATACCTCTATATATGGATGTATAATTTATACATGTTATATATCTATATTAAAAGTAGATCACAATCCATATACAGGTTTGTGTTTTTCTGTTGTTCATTTAGCATTATATTTTATTTTATTATTTAAAGTATTACAAATAATAGTACATATATCTCCTTCCCCCCCCCCCCCCCCCGCATTGACCTTCCCCCAGCCTCCCCTACTCCCTGGCACACGCTCTCACCCCTGCCTCCCAGTGTCTTGTATCCATTGGTTGTGCTTATATGCATGCATACAAGTCCTTCGGTTGATCTCTTTCCCCCCACTCCCCAACACTCCCCTGCCTTCCCGCTATAATTTGACAGTCTGTTCGAAGCTTCACTGCCTCTGTATCTATCTTTTTATTCATCAGGTTATAACGTTTTTTATTTTCCATAAATGAGTGAGATCATGTGATATTTATCTTTCTCTGCCTGGCTTATTTCACTTAGCATAATGCTCTCCAGCTCCATCCATGCTGTTGCAAATGGTAAGAACTCCTTTTTTACCACAGCATAGTATTCCATTGTGTAGATGTACCACAGTTTTTTAATCCACTCATCTGCTGATGGGCACTTAGGCTGTTTCCAAATCTTAGCTATGGTGAATTGTGCTGCTATGAACATAGGGGTGCATGTATCTTTTCTGATTTGTGTTTCTAGTTTCTTGGGATATATTCCTAGAAGTGGGATCACTGGGTCAAATGGGAGTTCCACTTTTAGTTTTTTGAGGAAACTCCATACTGTTCTCCACACTGGCTGCACCAGTCTGCATTCCCACCAGCAGTGCAGGAGGGTTCCTTTTTCTCCACATCCTTGCCAGCACTTGTCATTAGTTGATTTGTTGATGATAGCCATTCTGACAGGTGTGGGATGGTACCGCATTGTCATTTTGATTTGCATCTCTCAGATAATTAGTGACTTTGAACATGTTTTTATATATCTCTTGGCCTACCTTCTGTCTTTTTTCAAAAAGCATCTATTTAAGTCCATTGCCCATTTTTTTTATTGGATCATATATCTTCCTTTTGTTAAGTTGTATGAGTTCCCTGTAAATGTTGGAGATTAAACCTTTATCAGTGAAAACATTGGCAAATATGTTCTCAAATATGTTGGCAAATATGTTTTCTTACTAGAGGCCCAGTGCACGAAATTCGTACATGGAAGGGGGTGTGTCCCTCAGCCCAGCCTGCACCCTCTCCAATCTGGGACCCCTCGAGGGATGTCCGACTGCCTGTTTAGGCCTGATCCAGGTAGGATTAGGGCCTAAACGGGCAGTTAGACATCCCTCTCACAATCCAGGACTGCTGGCTCCCAACTCCTTGCCTGCCTGCCTTCCTGATTGCCCCTAACCGCTTCTGCCTGCCAGCCTGATCACCCCCTAACCACTCCTCTGCCAGCCTGATTGATGCCTAACTGCTCCCCTGCCAGCCTGTTTGCCCCTAACTGCCCTCCTCTGCAGGCCTGGTCATCCCTAACTGCCCTCCCCTGCAGGCCTGGTCCCCCCCAACTGCTCTCCCCTGTAGGCCTGGGTCCCCCGCAACTGCCCTCCCCTGCAGGCCCAGTAGCCCCCAACTTCCCTCCTCTGCTGGCCTGATCACCCCTACCTGCCCTCCCTTGCAGGCTTGATCACCCCCAACTGCCCTCCCTTTCAGGCCTGGTCCCTCCCAACTGCCTTCCCCTGCTGGCCACCTTGTGGTGGCCATCTTGTGTCCACATGGGGTCAGTCATCTTTGACCACACAAGGCAGCCATCTTCTGTGCTCTAGTGATGGTCAATTTGCCTATTATTCTTTTATTAGATAGGATAGAGGCCAGGTGCATGGGTGGGGGTCTGCTGGTTTGCCCTGAAGGGTGTCCCAGATCAGGGTGGGGGTTACCTTGGGGTGTGGGGTGTCCTGGGCGAGGGGCCTGTGGTGGTTTGCAGGCTGGCCACGCCCCCTGGTGACCCGAACAGAGGCCCTGGTATCTCTGGGATTTATTTATCTTCTATAATTGAAACTTTGTAGCCTTGAGCAGGGCCAAGCCTCCTGCTCACTCCATGGCCAAAGCCACTTTTGTTGGGATTTATTTATCTTCTATAATTGAAACTTTGTAGCCTTAAGCGGAGACCAAGGCAGGCCAGGGCAGGCAGAAAGCTTGGCTTCCTCCATTGCCGGGGAAACCCAAGCCTCCTGCTCTCTCTGTGGCTGCAGCCATCTTGGTTGGGTTAATTTGAATACTCTCCTGATTGGCTGGAGGGCGTGGCTTGTGGGTGTAGCGGACGTACAGTCAATTTGCATGCTACTCTTTTATTAGATAGCATTGTTTTGTGGATGGTTTCTTTTGCTATGCAAAAGTTTTTTATTTTGATGTAGTCCCATTTGTTTATTTTCTCTTTAGTTTCCATTGCCTTAGGAGTGGTATCGGTAAAGAAATTGCTTCGGCATATGTCTGAGATTTCGCTGCCTGTCAATTACTCTAGTATTTTTATGGTTTCCCGTCTTATGTTTAAGTCCTTTATCAATTTTGAGTTTATTTTTGTGTATGGTGTAAGTTGGTGGTCGAGTTTCATTTTTGGCATGTATCTGTCCAATTTTCCCAACACCATTTATTGAAGAGACTGTCTTGACTCCATTGTATGTTCATGCCTCCTTTGTCAAATATTAATTGAGCATAGTAGATTGGGTCGATGTCTGGTTTCTCTATTCTATTCCATTGGTCTATATGTCTGTTCTTGTGCCAGTACCAGGCTGTTTTGAGAACAGTGGCTTTGTAACACAGCTTGAAGATCTCTATTGAGATCCCACATACTTTGTTCTTCTTTCTCAGGATTGCTGCAGATATTCGGGGTCTTTTTTTATTCCAGATTAATTTTTGAAGAGTTCTTTCTAGGTCTATGAAATATGCCATTGGTATTTTAATGGGGAGTGCATTGAATCTATAGATTGCTTTGGGTAGTATGGACATTTGGGTGATGTTGATTCTACCAATCCATGAACATGGTATGTTTTTCCATCTGTTTATGTCTTCCTCTACCTCTTTTTTCAGTGTCATGTAGTTTTCCGCGTATAGGTCTTTTACCTCCTTAGTTAAGTTAATTCCTAGGTATCTTAATGTTTTTGGTGCAATGGTAAATGGGATTGCTTTTTTAGTCTCTCTTTCTTTAAGTTCACTATTGGTGTACGGAAATGCCATAGGTTTCTTTGCGTTAATATTGTATCCTACTACATTGCCGAATTCATTTATTAAGTCTAATAATTTTTTGATGGAGTATTTAGGGTGTTTTTATGTACAATATCATGTCATCTGCAAATAAGGACAGTTTTACTTCTTCTTTTCCAATTTGGATGCCTTTTATTTCTTCTTCTTGTCTAATCACAATGGCTAATACTTCTAGTACTATGTCGAACAGGAGTGGTGAGAGTGGGCATCCCTGTCTTGTTCCTGTTCTTAGTGGAAATGGTTTTAGATTTTGCCCATTAAGTATGATGTTAGCTGTGGGTTTATCATATAATAGCTTTTATTATGTTGAGGTATGACCCTTCTATTCCCACCTTGCTGAGAGTTTTTATCAAGAAAGGGTGTTGGATTTTGTCAAATGCTTTTTCTTCATCAATTGATATGACTATGTGGTTTTTATCTCTCAATTTGTTTATGTGATATATCACGTTTATTGATTTGCAGATATTGTACCATCCTTGGATCCCTGGGATAAATTGTACTTGGTCATGGTGTATGATCTTTCTGTAGTATTGCTGGATCCGATTTGCTAGAATTTTGTTGAAGATTGTGGCATCTATGTTCATGAGGGATATTGGCCTGTAATTCTCTTTCATTGTGTTATCTTTATCTGGTTTTGGTATTAGGGTGATGCTGGCTTCATAGAAGGAGCTTGGAAGTGTTCCTTCCTCTTGAATTTTTTGGAATAGTCTGAGGAGGATAGGTTTTAGTTTTTCCTTGAATGTTTGGTAAAACTCCCCATGAATCCATCTGGCCCAGGGCTTTTGTATGCTGGAAACTTTTTGATGACTACTTCAATTTCTTCCATAGTTATTGGCCTATTGAGATGTTTAGATTCTTCCTTATTGAATTTTGGAAGGTTGTATTTTTCTAGGAATATGTCCATTTTCTCCAGGTTGTCTGGTTTGTTGGAATAGAGTTGTTCATAGTGTTTTTTAACAATCCTTTGTATTTCGGTGGGGTCTGTTGTTATTTCACCTCTTTCATTTCTGATTTTGTTTATTTGGGTCCTCTCTCTTTGCTTCTTGGTGAGCCTGGCTAGAGGTTCATCAATCTTGTTTATCCTTTCAAAGAACCAGCTCTTGGTTTTGTTGATCTTTTGTATTTTTTTTTTTGGGGTCTCTATCTCGTTTATCTCCGCCCTGATCTTTATTATCTCCTTCCTTCTGCTTACACTGCTCTTTTCTTGTTGCTCTCTTTCTAACTCTTTGAGTTGTAGGGTTAGGTAGTTTATTACCGTTGTTTCTTGTTTTTCGCATTAGGCTTGTAGAGCTATGAACTTCCCTCTCAAGACTGCTTTTGCTGTTTTCCATAGATTTTGGATTGTTGTGTTTTCATTGTCATTTGTTGCCATGATGTTTTTTATTTCTTCCTTGATCTCTCTGGTAACCCAGTCATTGTTTAATAGCATGCTATTTAGTCTCCATGTGTTTGATTTTTTTTGGATTGTTTTTATTTTAGTTGATTTCCAGTTTTATGCCACTGTGATCTGAGAAGATGCTTGATATGATTTCTATCTTCTTGAATTTGAAGAGATTTTGCTTTGACCCAATATATGGTCTATCTTTGAAAATGACCCATGTGCAATTGAGAAGAATGTATATTCTGTGGCTTTGGGGTGAAATGTTCTGAAGATGTCAGTTAATTCAATCTGGTCTAGTGAGTCATTTAGGATTGATATTTCTTTGCTGATTTTTTGTTTAGAGGATTTGTCCAATGGTGATAGTGGGGTATTAAAGTTTTCTACTATGGTTGTATTGCTGTCATTCTCTCCCTTTATATCCTCCAGGAGTTTTTTATGTTTTGTCCAATGGTGATAGTGGGGTATTAAAGTTTTCTACTATGGTTGTATTGCTGTCATTCTCTCCCTTTATATCCTCCAGGAGTTTTTTATGTATTAGCGTGCTCCTGCTTTGGGTGCATATATGTTTACCAGAGTTCTTTCTTCTTGTTGGATTGCTCCCTTTAGTATTATGAAGTGGCCTTCCTTATCCCTTTTTATGCCCTTCACTTTAAGATCTAATTTGTCAGATGTAAGTATTGCTACCCCAGCTTTTTTTTCATTTCCATTCGCCTGAAAAACCTTTTTCCATACCTTCACCCTCAGTCTGTGTGCGTCATTTTTGCTGAGGTGGGTTTTCTGTAGACAGCAGATATATGGGTCATGTTTTTTTATCCAATCCGTTACCCTATGTCTTTTGATTGGGGCATTTAATCCATTTACATTTAAAGTTATTATTGATAGGTACTTGTTTGTCGCCATTTTTATTCTTTACCCCTGTGTTCCTTCTTCGCTTCCTATTTCTTTTTTTTACAGCAGACCCTTTATCATTTCTTGCATTGCTGGTTCGGTGGTAATAAATTCCCTTAGTCCTTTTTTGTCTGTGAAGCTCCTGATTTCACCCTCAATTTTGATTGATAATCTTGCTGGGTATAGCATTCTTGGATTCAGACCCTTCTTTTGCATATTTCATTCCATTCCCTTCTGGCCTGATGAGTTTCTGTTGAGAAATCAGTCGCTAGTCTGATGGGGGTTCCTTTGTAGGTAACTTTCTGTCTCTCTCTGGCCACCTTTAAGATTCTTACTTTGTTGTTGGTGTTTGCCAGTTTAATTGTAATGTGCCTTGGTGTTGGTCTTTTGGGGTTCATTTTGCTTGGGACTCTGTGAGCTTCTTGTATTTGTGTGGGTTTTTTCTTCCCTATATCAGGGAAGTTTTCTGTCATTATTTCTTCAAATAGGTTTTCTATTCTTGCTCAGTTTCCTCTCCTTCTGGTGCCCCTGTTATGTCGATGTTGTTTTGTTTCATGTTGTCCCAAAGTTCCCTTAGGCTCTCCTCCTATTTTTAATTTTTTTTTCTAGATGCTGTTCTGCTTGGGTATTTTTTCCTACCTTGTCTTCTAGCTCATAGATGCAGTCCTCTGCTTCTTCTAGTCTACTCTTGATGCTTTCTATTGCGTTCTTTACAGCAGCAATGTCATTTTTCATTTCTTCTTATTTCTTCTTTATTTCCTCTTGGTTCTTACTCATATTGTTGAATTTGTCTTCCATTCTTTTCATCCACCTTATGACCATTTCTCTGAAGTCTTTCTCTGACAGGTTGCTTGCCTCCATTTTGTTTACTTCTTTTCTGGTGATGCCTGCTTTTCTTTCATATGTGGGATGTTTCTTTGTCTCCCCATGGTCTCTCTTCTCCGGGTATCTGGTTATGTAATTCTCTCCCTCCTGCATTGATTTAAAGGCACAAAATACAACACAACAAGGTACAACGCACAAGGCACTGAATAGAAATGTATTCACGATATTAATAACCCCAAATAAAGGTGACCACCATAGAAAGGTAAATTAGAGGACAGGAGAGAAAGAAGAATAGAAAATAAAAGAAAAGAATGCAAAAATGAAATTGGGAGAAGGAAAAATAAACTAAGAGAAAAAAGAAAGATAATACGAAAGAAGAGGGGAACAAACTATATATATGGGGAGAAAAACTCCTATAGAACAACCACTAATCCCAACAAATGCCAGCAACAAGTACCTGGAGATGAATACAAACTACAAACAATAAATAATATCAAGTGAGGCGAGGGAAAACAGGAGCAAAAAACAAACAAAAACAAAACTAACAAAAAACAAAAAAAAGAATAAGCAAAACAATCTCACAAACAAGCATAAAAATCGATATAATCTACATTCAATTAAACAACAACAAAAGGACAGAAAAACAATTTTATGGATAGTGAAGACAGAGAAGAGAGAGAGAGAGAGGTGTGTATGAACTTGGAGCAGGGGATTGGAAATTAGATATATGAGTATGGTGAAATTTTAACAGGGGGTGAAAAGAAGTATAGGGAAAATCTAAAGCAGGAAAAGGGTAAGAGAAACAGGACAACAAACGGGGAAAAGTTAGGAAGAGAGTGATGGCATAAAGGTAAAGTTGAGATAGAGTAAAATAATGCTAAAGGAAAGATGAACATAGAATGTAGAACTAATCCCAAAGTAAAATAAAGAGAAAATAAAATAACACCTTTTTTTTAAAAAAAAAGGTAAAATAGTAGTAGTAATAATACTGATTGAAAATTAAAATGTAATAATTAAAAAGGTAAAATCAAGTGAGAAAAAAAGAAAAAAAAATGGTTTCTTAAGTAAAAGATGGAAAAACAATATGTGAAGTAGTGAAGGTCATTCACTTCCTCTACTGTTCTGTTTGGCACACCTGTTTCCCAGTCAGGATAGTAATGCAGTTCCCTGCTTTCCACAGCTCCTCAGTGTTGTAAGTCAGTCCTGATTTTTAAGCAGGCAGTGTGTCTTAATTTCTTGTATTCCTTTATTTGTGATTACACAAGAGTTAATTTTTGATTCATCCCCTGGGTGGCAGTGTTTCTCGATTGACCTCTGGGTTTATAGGTTCTTTCTGGCCTGCGCTTAGATCCTGCTTTCCCTGTGACACCAAATACTGGTTTGTGGGAGTGTGTTGCCCCAGAACTGGTTTTCTGATGGTTATTCCCCATTCTGATCCCCAGGTTCCAGAAAAACAACTTTATTCTGTAGTCTCTTAAGGTGTCCCCAACTGGGTGATCCTATGTATTGGGCTTAGTAATCAGAAGCAAGGATTTAAAGAGGAAAAAGCATAAGTGTGTGAACTCCGGGGCTGCGCACAAAACTGTGCGGTCTTTTTTTTCCCCTTTGGGTCTAAGCAGCCGGCACCCTTTTAAAACTTTTAGGCTGTCCTTTTGTATCAGATCAAAATGGGTTGCTTTTTAGAGATCCCTTCTGTTAGCAGCTCTGAGGACCCCCTTCCACATTCATGGATCACGCCAGCCCCAACAGCCATGGATTTTTCTAGGCGCAGACTTCCCCCAGTCCTCCAGCTCTCGCAGTGTGCACGTTTCTCTCTCCTGCCGGGACCAGAGACTTCACCTTATCCCAGGCGAAATCTCACCTTTCCATGGTGGAGTGTAGAGCTCCTCTGAATCCGCGTGATTGCTCCAATTGGAAACTGGTGCTCTGGGGTTTGCAGCTGTTCGGTGGGTGCCGCAGTTGTAGATTTTCAGGCTTCTGGTAACATCCACTTTCCCCTTCAAGATGGCACAGTCTCCCCATCCAAGCCGGTTGTTCCAGGAGGGAACCCAGCAGCAGTGGGGGCTGCCCAGTCAGGGGAGCCCCATCCAGCAGTCCCCCACCTTCTCCTGGAGTATAGCTGTCCCTCAATTCACCAACAAACACTCCCCATGCGACCCTCAGCTGTTCTTTCTATCTGCTCCAGGACAAGGCTCGGGACACGTCTGTCTGTTCTGCTGCCATTTTTTCCCCTCATTTTTGTTTGTTGCCATGATGTTTTTTATTTCTTCTTTGATCTCTCTGGTAACCCAGTCATTGTTTAATAGCATGCTATTTAGCCTCCATGTGTTTGATTTTTTTTGGATTGTTTTTATTGTAGTTGATTTCCAGTTTTATGCCACTGTGATCTGAGAAGATGCTTGATATGATTTCTATCTTCTTGAATTTGAAGAGACTTTACCTGTGACCCAATATATGGTCTATCTTTGAAAATGACCTATGTGCACTTGAGAAGAATGTATATTCTGTGGCTTTGGGGTGAAATGTTCTGAAGATGTCAATTAATTCCATCTGGTCTAGTGCAGTGGTCAGCAAACTCATCAGTCACCAGAGCCAAATATCAACAGTACAACGATTGAAATTTCTTTTGAGAGCCAAATTTTTTAAATTTAAACTTCTTCTAATGCCACTTCTTCAAATTAGACTCGCCCAGGCCATGGTATTTTGTGGAAGAGCCACACTCAAGGGGCCAAAGAGCTGCATGTGGCTCGCGAGCCACAGTTTGCTGACCATGGGTCTAGTGAGTCATTTAGGATTGATATTTCTTTGCTGATTTTTTGTTTAGAGGATTTGTCCAATGGTGATAGTGAGGTATTAAAGTCTCCTACTATGATTGTATTTCTGTCCATCTCTCTCTTGATATCCTCCAGGAGTTTTTTTTTATGTATTTGGGTGCTCCCTGTATTGGGTGATAATGTTTACCAGAGTTATTTCTTCTTGTTGGATTGCTCCCTTTAGTATTATGAAGCAGCCTTCCTTATCTCTTTTTATGCCCTTCACTTTGAGATCTAATTTGTCAGATATAAGTATTGCTACTCCAGCTTTTTATTTATTTGCATTCACCTGAAAAACCTTTTTCCATCCCTTCACCCTCAGTCTGTGTGCGTCTTTTTTGCTGAGGTGGGTTTTCTGTAGACAGCAGATATATGGGTTGTGTTTTCTTATCCAATCCATTACCCTATGTATTTTGATTGGGGCATTTAATCCATTTACATTTAAAGTTATTATTGATAGGTACTTGTTTGTCGCCATTTTTATTCTTTACCCCTGTGTTCCTTCTTCGCTTCCTATTTCTTTTTTTTACAGCAGACCCTTTATCATTTCTTGCATTGCTAGTTTTGTGGCAATAAACTCCCTTAGTCCTTTTTTTGTCTGTGAAGCTCCTAACTTCACCCTCAATTTTGATTGATAGCCTTTCTGTGTAGAGTATTCTTGGATTCAGACCCTTCCTTTGCATGACTTTGTATAGTTCATTCCATTCCCTTCTGGCCTGATGTGTTTCTGTTGAGAAATCAGTCACTAGTCTGATGGGGGATTCTTTGTAGGTAACTTTCTGTCTCTCTCTGGCCGCTTTTAAGATTCTTACTTTGTCATTGGTGTTTGCCAATTTAATTATAATGTGCCTTGGTGTTGGTCTTTTGGGGTTCATTTTGCTTGGGACTCTGTGAGCTTCTTGGACTTGTTTGACTTTTTTCTTCCCAAAGTTGAGGAAGTTTTCTGTCATTATTTCTTCAAAGAGGTTTTCTATTCCTTGCTCAGTTTCCTCTCCTTCTGGCACCCATATTATGCGGATGTTGTTTTTTTTTTCCGTGTTGTCCCAAAGTTCCCTTAGGCTCTATTCCTGCTTTTTAATTTTTTTTTCTAGAAGCTGCTCTGCTTGGGTATTTTTTCCTACCTTGTCTTCTAGCTCACTGATGTGGTCCTCTCCTTCTTCTAGTCTACTCTTGATGCTTTCTTTTGAGTTCTTTATAGCAGCAATGTCATTTTTCATTTCTTCTTGGTTCTTCTTCATTTCCTCTTGGTTATTACACATATTGTTGAATTTGTCTTCCATTTTTTTCATCCACTTTATGACCATTTCTCTGAATTCTTTCTCTGACAGGTTGCTTGTTTCCATTTCATTTACTTCTTTTTCTGGTGATGCCTGCTTTTCCTTCATATGAGGGCTTTTTCTTTGACTCCCCATGATCTCTCTTCTCTGGGTATCTGGTTATGTAGTTCTGTCTCTCCTGCGTTGCTTTAAAGGCACAAAATACAAAACAACAAGGCACTACACACAGGGCAGTGAAGACAAATGTATTCATGATACTAATAACCCGAAATAAAGGTGACCACCAAAGAAAAGAGAATTAGTGGATATGAAAGGAAGAAGAAAGAAAAAAAAAAAGGACTGAAAAAATCAAATTGAGAAAAGGAAAAAAAAGTAAGAGAGAAAAGAAATAGAATAAAAAAGAAGAGGTGAAAAAACTATTTATATGGTGAGAAAACTTCAATAGAACAGCCACTAATCCTTGCAAATGTCAGCCACAAATACCTAGAGATGAATACAAACTACAAACAACAACTAATATCAAGCGAGGCGAGGGAAACAGAAGCAAAAAACAAACAAATACAAAACAAAAAAACAAAAAGAAAAAGCAAAACAATCTCACAAACAAGCATAAAAAACAATATAATCAACAATCAAGCAAACAATAACAAAAGGACAGAGAGAAAGAAATTTGGATAGTGAAGAAAGAGAAGAGAGAGGTATGTATGTACTTGGAGCAGGGGATTGGAAATTAGATATATAAGTAGGATGAATTGTTAACAGGGGGTAAAAAGAAGGAATAGGGAAAACCTTAAGTTAGAATACGGTAAGAGAAAAAGGCCAACAAAGAGGAAAATTGAGGAAGAGAGTGTTGTCATAAAGGTATAGTTGAGATAGAGTAAAATGATGCTAAAGGAAAGATGAAAACAGAATGTAGAACACTAATCCCAAAATAAAATAAACAGAAAATAAAATGACACTTTTTTTAAAAAAAGTAAAATAGTAGTAGTAATAATACTGATTAGAAAATAAAAATGTGCCAAAACCGGTTTGGCTCAGTGGATAGAGCGTCAGCCTGTGGACTGAAAGGTTCCGGGTTCGATTCCGGTCAAGGGCATGTACCTTGGTTGTGGGCACATCCCCAGTGGGGGGTGTTGCAGGAGGCAGCTGATCGATGTTTCTCTCTCATCGATGTTTCTAGCTCTCTATCCCTCTCCCTTCCTCTCTGTAAAAAATCAATAAAATATATTAAAAAAAAAAGAAAATAAAAATGTAGTAATTAAAAAGATAAAATCAAGGAGACAAGAAAAAAAATTAGTTTCTTAAGTAAAAGATGAAAAAATAAAAAATAATGTTCAGTAGTGAAGGTCATTCACATCCTCTACTGTTCTGTTTGGCACACCTGTTTCCTAGTCAGGACAGTAGTGCAGTTCCCTGCGTTCCACTGCTCCTCAGTGTTGTAAGCCATAGTGCTGATTTTCAAGCCAGCAATACATCTTTATGTCTTATATTCCTTTATTTGTGTTTACACAAGAGTCAATTTGTGATTCAACTCCTGGGTGGCAGTGTTTCTGGATTGACCTCTGGGTCTATAGGTCCTCTCTAGCTCGTGCTTAGATTTGTTTTCCCTGTGGCACTTAATACTGGTTTGGGGGAATGGGCTGCCCCAGAGCTGGTTCACTGATCATTTTTCCTTGCTCTGATTCCAGGTTCCACAAAAGCAACTTTCCCCTGCAATCTCTTAGAGTATCCCCAATTGGGTGATCCTATGTTCTGGGCTTAGTAACCAAAAGCAAGGATTTAAAGAGAAATTAAAAAAAGAAAAAGAAAAAGGAGCCAGAGTAAGTGTGTGAACTTGCAACTTTTACCTGCTGGCACTGCACGCAAATGTGTGCAGTTTTCCCCCCCTCTGGCTCTAAGTAGCCGGTACACTTTTAAAATTATTAGGTTGCCCTTTTGCACCCAGTTCAGCTATGGGTTGCTTTTTAGAGTTCCCTTCTGTTAGCAGCCCTGTGGATCCCCTTCCACATTCGCGGATCACGCTAGCCCCAATGGCCGTGAATTTTTTGGGTCGCAGACTTCCCCAGATCCTCTAGCTCCCATTGTGTGCATTTCTCTCTCTTGCCTGGATCACAGACCTCATCTTTTCCTAGGTGAAATCTGACCTTTCTGTGAGAAGGTGCATAGCTCCTCTGAGTCTACATATTCGCGCTTCTTGGGGTTCGGTGTTCCTGGCTTTGCAGCTGTTCCCTGGGTGGTGGTGGTGTAGATTCCTGGGATTTTTAGACTTCCGATGACAGCCACTCTCCCCTTTAAGATGGTGCGGTCTCTGGGTCAGAGCCAGTTGCTCTGGGAGGGATTTCAGCAGCAGTGGAGGTTGCCCGGTTAGGGGAAGCCCATCTTTGGCAATCCCCAACAGTCCCTTGGAGTATAGCTGTCCCTCAACTCACAAATAAACACTCCCCGTGGGACCACACACTCTCCTTTCGTTCTCTCATTCACGCACTATCTTGCAGTCTGCCTTCCTTTCGGCAGCCAACTTCAACTCTCTCTTAACATTATATTTTAAATAATTTCTCAAGGCATTAAATAGCCTTCAAAAATTTCATTTTTAAAGAGAATAATTAAAAAAAAAAGATTTTAGCTTATTTGTTAATTCTTTTGTCATTGGGCTTGTTTTTCACATTTTTTGCTGTAATAAATAACATGAGTATCCTAGTGCAAGCATTTAAAAAATTCACTTCCTTTATTATTATTTTAAAAGTTAAGCTATAGATGGCTCTGACCCAGAGACCACGCCATCTTAAAGGGGAGAGTGGCTGTCATCGGAAGTCTAAAAATCCCGGGAATCTATTGTATAGTTTGATAAGTTTTGAAAATACATAAATATCCACACCTTTATTTAAAAAATAATAGAACCTTTTAATCACTCCAGAAAGTTTCCTTGTGTCCCTTCTCTATAAATCTCTACAACCTGAACCTTATCACTTTTTGCCTTTTCTTAAACTTCATTTAAATGGAATTGTTAAAACTTTCCACAGACAATTTACAGATCAATAGATCAAGTAAGTTATTCAGTGATTCATGAATTGGGCAGCATCCAATCTAGGAGATAGAAAGGTGCTCCAAAGAGCTGTTCAAGGCAAGATATTTAAAAAAAAAATCCTATATAATAAAAGTGTAGTATGCAAATTGTCCCCTCGACCAGGAGTTGTCTGGGAGTTCGACCAGGGTGCGGGGCCAGCCGGGGGAAGGTAGGGAGGCCTCGGCTGGCCGTGGGGCAGGCAACCAGAGGAAGGGCGGGAGGCCCTGGTGGCATCAGGCAGTGGGAGGGAATGGAGGGAGGCTCCAGTGGCAGCTGCTAGGGACCCTACCAGTGCACGAACTTCATGCACTGGGCCTCTAGTTGGGATATAATTGACGTAACATTAGTTTTAGATGTACAATATAGCAATCTGATATTTGTATATATTTCAAAATGATCACCACAATTAATCTAATTACCACCCATCACCACATATAGTTATAATTTTTTTCTTTTGATCAGAACTTTTTTTTAAAAGAATTATGAATTTATTAGGTCATCTGGAAAACCAGATGGGCTGAGCCCCAAAATGGCACCAGCACCCAGGGATAGGGAGTCAGAGATTTTAAAGGACTCTAGGTGGGCTTTTTTTCTGGGCGGAGAATTCTCTGGGTGGGTCCTGAGGGAAAAGATAATGGTCTTAGCAAGTGGAATGTGGCCTTAGCAAGTGCTAAACAAAAGGGAATGTCTGTTGTAAAGTGGTCTAAAGGTTAGTTCCCAGGGGAGGGGGTGTCCATTCAATTATTCGATCAGACCTAACATTCCAGCCTTTTTGTTTTATGGAATTGGGACAAAGGTCATATCTTCTGTATTTACTTCCTGCTGAAGGGGGATGTTGAGATAACAGGGGAATAGACTTTGATAGTAGTTGGCTGGATTAGGAGTTGCAGCAGTATGATTTCCCCAAGAGACTGGGTGGTGAAGGCTCAAAAATAGTCCTGTTGAGTGACTTGGAAGGTAAAGGTTGGTCCTGAGGTGGCCACAGCATCACTTGTCTGGTTTTTCTGCTTTTCTGGGCCTGGAGATGAAAAAAACAAAAACAAAAACCTGAGGTCTAGATGTTACCTTTAGGGAGGAAAGATCAAGGGTATAACCTGCCTAACCTGGTGGAGACAAACTGTTTTATAAATTTTAGTATTATTGAGGCAAAAGCTAGAACAATACGATTTATGACAATGGTCTGGTGGAAGGAAAGATACATTAGTTTGGAGGGTTGTAGTCTAATATGCCAACATGAGGTTTATTCTCTTAGTTTCATTTGGCCTTGGTTTAGGAAGATAGGATTTACTAGATGGCTGCATACTGGCATCTGGATTTTCTAGATGGCTGCAAACTGCTGTTTTACTATCCCAGTTTCCCTATTCTGCTTGTCCTGGCTTACTGGCCTGTGTCATTTATATATCTTCCTTTTAACATTTCTCCCTACAAACCTTCTATAATTTTCACAAACCTTCTTACAACTTTCACAAACATTCTTACAACTTTCACTCACTTTCTTCTTCCTTCAGAATGCATGTCCATGCCTCGTGCCTTCTATTATCAAAACCATACAATTTCTGCTCTAGCTGGTTTGGCTCAGTGGATAGAGTGTTGGCCTGCAAACTAAAGGGTCCCTGGTTTTATTCCGGTCAAGGGCACATGCCCAGGTTGCGGGTTCAATCCCCACTAAAGGGCTTGCAGGGGGCAGCCGGTCAATGATTCTCACTTTTCTCTCTCATCATTGATGTTTCTATCTCTCTCTCACTCTCCCTTCCTCTCTGAAATCAATAAAAAAAATATATTTTAAAAAGCATACAATTTCTTTTCAATTTAATTAGAATTCCTAACTCTTAGAAACCTTAATTTTCCAATGATAACCAAAAAGTACACAGCCAGCATTTCTTAGACTGACATTTATGAACATTCTCAATTTCAAGAAATATACCTTTAAGAAAGCACAAGACATTACATTAACAGTTCCAACTCTACTTGATAGATTTTCTGTAACAAAAGCTAAAATCGGGTGAACGTAAAACTTATTGAAATATTTAGATGTTTATTATTTAACCCAGCAATGCTCCAAAGCTTTTAAGTTGCCAAAGAAGATTTTGGAAAATTATGTATAGGCATATGAGGCTGGAGAAAAGGCTGGGGGTGGGGGTGGGGGAGGGGGTGGAGTGGGGGATGGAGGGAGCAGGTCCTACAGCCTATGCTAGGACTGCAGTTTCCAGGCTTCTAACTGCTTGGATTTAAAACTGCCACATTTTTCCTTAGAGATAACATGCTAAGGTTTGGATGATAATGAGTTCAACTTTTGATAGAAGCAGGACTGTTAAATAAGAGTTTGCAGTAAGGAAGTTGTTTTTTGGGAAGGCGGCCATGAGAAGGCACTAAGGTGAGAACAGTTTTTAGAGCATTAAAGGGGTGAGAATGCTGGCCTTGGGATCTAAAGGCTCAGTGAGGGGTCCCTTCCCTGTGCCATAGAGGGTCTTGGTGAGAAGACTAAAGTTGGGAACCCAAAGGCCAGAGTATCCAGTGAGCTCAAAAAAAGAGAATAGGGGACAGTCATGGAGGAGATAAGGCATTTATGGTCTAAGGCAGTTTGCCGCTCTGTTGACTAATGAGTTTGCCGACCACTGGTCTAAGGTAATGGCTTAACTTTGTGGAGTGAGAGTGAAACTAAGGTAGGTGACCTTGGTTTGGGACAGGTGGGCTTTAGGAGGGGATGCGCAGCAGGCCTGGTTGGGCATAGAGGTAGAATGAGAAGAGAGTGGATAAAGGGGGTGTCTAGTAAGATGAAGTGTAGAGATGAGGTGGCTAATGGCTGTGAGACTAGTCGGTCAACCCCCATAATAGAGACTGAGGAGGAGACAAGTGTCCCAGAGAATTCGGGGAGGGCAGAATAAGTGGCCCCAGTGTCAGTTAAAAAGGAGATTGGCTTACCTGCCACCACAATCGTTACCTGAGGCTCTGTCCTGGTGATGTAAGTCTGTGGGGCCTTGTCAGGGCCTGGGCAGCTTCAGTCTTCAGTGGCCAGTCCCAGGAGGTCTGATAGCTCCAAACCGGATCTAGAGGGTGGCCTTGCTGGATTGGCTGAGGTCTGACCTGAGGGGCCCAGGTGGGGGATTTCAGGTTTGGGCAGGACTTGGCTCAGTGTCCTTCCTTGTTGCATTTGAAGCATGGGCCCGGAGGAGGCTTAGCCCCTGACTTACCCGTGGTTGGAGGACTGGCACTTTATTTGGGGTTTATGAGTGGTGGCTAGGAGCTGAAAGGCCTCCTTCTGGGCCTCAGCCTTGGCCTGATCTCACCTTTGTTTTTGGATCTGCATCTCCTCATCTCTTTATTAAAGACTTTAAAGGCCAGGTTAACAATGTCTTTGAGGGATTTATGGACTTGAGGGGTTTATGGGCGGGGGAGTTGTCCCTCTTTAGAAGTTGGTGGTGTATGTCAGGGGCTGAATGGGATATAAAATGGGTGTTCAGCAGAAGGGTTCCCTCTAGGGAGGTGGGGTCTAAGGAGGTACATTTCTGTAAGGCCTTTGTGAGGTGGGAGAGGAAGAGAGCTAGGTTTTCATTAGGGCCCTGAGTGACTTTATTAAGTTTGTCATAGTTGACTGCCTTATGGGCAGCCTTTTTGAGTCCAGCAATAAGACAGATGATCATATCGCTACGGAGCTGGCATCCTGGAGAATTGACCTGATAGTCCCATCTTGGGTCAGTTCAGGGGACTGTGTCAGAGCCAACCAGGTTGGCCACCAGGTCCTGTCTATGGAGGGCATCAGCATGGTCCTGAGCTGCTAGCCAAAGGCGCTCCTTCTCTGGGGTTAGAGAGGAGGACAGGAATGACACAGATGTCATGCCAGGTCAGGTCATGGGACTGGGTCAGGTACTCAAATTCCTTAGTAAAAGAGGACAGGTTGGTGGAAAGAGACCCAAGATGACGCTCAATCTGTGTGAGGTTGGACATGGAAAATGGGATGTGTACCAGGACAGTACCCTTGGTCCTGGCCACCTCTCGGAGGGGAAGGACAGGGATTGGAGGCTGGGCTGTCTGGGAATGAGTAAGAGGGGGCTTGGTAAAGAGGTCAAGGGGGTGGAAGAAGACGTGGAGTCTTAAGACAGCGAGGAAGTAGGAGGAGGGACATAAAGAGGTGGGTTCCGGGGACCTGGATGGGAATGGAGAATCGAGGGATTGGAAGGGTAAAAGGGAGACTATGAGGGACCTAATGGGTTGGGGAAGGATAACCAGAAGCCTCAGGGTGGAAAGGTCTGGGGTCAGCAAAAGGGGCTTTGAATAGTACCGGGGTTCTTTTTCCCAGCCTTACAAAGGGTTCAGCATTCTGGAGAAAGGGGCTGCGCGTAGATGATTAAGAAGGAGTCCAAGGATGAAAGATATTTTTGAAAGGCATTGGGGGTCAGAGGAGCTTCCAGCTGAAGGAGCTAGAAGGCTCTCCTTGACCAAGGAACCTGCTTTTATTAGTACAATTTGTCCCAAGGCAAGGTGGAAATATACACTTCAAAGGGTACTGTATCAAAGGGTATACAGAAACATTGTCAGTTTGGGGAATAGCCTACAGCTGTTCAGGTGTTTGGCCAACAGGAGGCAATAAAATGCCTTGAGCTGTCTGGCAGTTAACAATACCATTCAGGTTTGGGAGAGATGCCTTTTAGCCGTTTCCAACTGGTAAACTACATGTGACTCAACCCTGTTGAGCTCCCCAAGCTTCACCAACCTTTTGGTAAAACTCTTGTAATTATTACATGCTGGAATTGGTTCTCGGCAGAGTAGAGTAGTAGGTTTTGATGAGTAGAGCAAGTCTGACAGAGAGAAGGATATTTGAGGAGTATAAAGAAGGCTGGGATCTCTGACTACTTCCCATTGTGATGACAGAAATTGTCTTAAGTCTTGGAAAATGTTAAAATCTCGGGGCAATGTGAATAATTTAGATTGTGGATAGGGACTTTGGCTGGACCTCCGTGGAAAGGCCGAGTGTGTTCAGATTACGGTTGAGACATCCCAGAGTAGTGTTTTTTGGGGGAGATGGGAAAAAATTCCCCGTGGTGTAAATTAGGAAGAGGAGGTAAATAATGAAGGGAGACCTGGGGAGCAAGACTAGAGGGAGTGCATGCCCACCAACTAGTCAGGCTCTGGAGAGAGGAGGACAGTCTAATCCATGTGGTGGGTGTCCCCTGCAACTCGGAAGACTATGAGACCTGGTCCTGGGGGTCAAAGCTAGACCAGATAGGATTTCTGGCCTAGTGCTAGGTCTTTGGTCTGAGATGAAGCGCAAATCAGATATCTGAAAGGGTGATCCAATTGTCACTTACCGGAGATGAAATGAGCCAGTGTTGGGTGTTGAAGTGTGGGGTCAGCAATGGGAAGGAGAGGGCCCCAATCTGGGTCCTCCTTGGCTGGTTTGGGAGGGCCCATAAGGGAAGGAGGCCTAAGGATGGCCATCATGTCACCCAAGTAGGATTTGGAGGTAAGCACAGGTCAAGCTGCCACTGCCATCTGCTGAGTAGCAAACTTGGGGTGACCAAAGCCAGAGTAATGGCTCTCCATCCCCGTGGAACCCTCCTGGCTTTCAGCACCAAATGTTAGGGTCACCAAAGGAGGAATGCATGAGGCCAAAAGGGGTATAGAATTATGAATTTACAGATTTGTGCACTGGTGGGGTCTCTGCACCCTCTTGCAATCCAGGACCCCTCAGAGGATGTCAGACTGCCAGTTTCAGTCCGATCCCAGCAGGCAAGGCTGAGGGACTCCACTGGTGCACGAATCCGTGCACCAGGCCTCTAGCATGCATATAAGATCATTGGTTAATCTCTCCCCACCTTCCCTCCTCCCCACTTCCCTCTGAGATTCATCAGTCTGTTCCATGTTTCCATGCCTGTGCGATGAGCATTGGCCCCCTGGTGGTCAGTGTGCATCATAGCTACCAGTCGAAAGGTCGGATGGTCACTTAGGCTTTTACATATATAGATATCTCCTGTTCCCTTGGACTGATTGGGCCTTTGTGACTGTCTTAACAAACAGGCCGTCACTTCCCTTAAAAAATGTTTATATATGTACTAGAGGCCTGGTGCATGAAATTCGTGCACTGGGGGCGGGGGAGTTGTCCCTCAGCCCAGCCTGCACCCGCTCCAATCTGGGACCTCTCGGGGATGTCTGACTGCCAGTTTAGGCCCGATCCCACAGGCCTAAACTGGCATTTGGACATCCCTCTCACAATCCAGGACTGTTGGCTCCTAACCGCTCGCCTGCCTGCCTGCCTGTTTGCCCCTAACCACTTTTGCCTGCCAGCCTGATCACCCCCTAACTGCTCCTCTGCCAGCCTGATTAACACCTACCTGCTCCCCTGCTGGCCCGATTGCCCCCAACTGCCCTCCCCTGCCAGCCCAGTAGCCCCCAACTGCCCTCCCCTGCCGGCCTGATCTCACCCCCAACTGCCCTCCCCTGCTGGCCTGATCTCACCCCTAACTGCCCTCCCCTGCTGGCCTGATTGCCCCTAACTGCCTCTGCCTGCTGGCCTGATCTCACCCCCAACTGCCCTCCCCTGCAGGTCTGATCTTGCCCCCAACTGCCCTCCTCTGCCAGCCAATTTGGTTCTGATTGGTCGGTTTCTATGCCAGTCAGCGGCAAAGCCCCACCTCCTAGGCAGCCATTGGCTCCTTGCAATTCACCCAGATTTGGTTCTGATTGGTTGGTTCCTATGCCAGTCAGCATCTCTGGGCCTATCTCCGGGCCTGATCATAGAGGTGGGGCTAATCAGCAGCAGCCCCTGGCTGCTGGGGAGTGGCTGAACTGCTGACCTCTGAGAGAGAGAGAGAGGCTTGGCTGCTGGCAAGGGAGAGAGAAGCAGGGTCTGATCACTCTGCTTCTCTATCCAGGCCTCGCCAGCAGCCGCTGCCACTGCTGATCAGCCCTGCCTCTCTCTCTCCGAGAATTCAGTTCAGTCCGCTCATCTGCTGTGCATGCAGCCTGGCGAACAGTCGAGCCTCCCGGTCATTGTGGATGTGAAGGACCCAGGGGTTTTATATATTAGGGTAAACATATGTATCCACATATAAAATGTATACATGTATAAACATTTAAAAAAGAAAATGGAGTTTTAGTCTGAGAAAAAGAAGAGCTTAAGAACTGACTTACAGTCTTAATTAGCATGAAGGAACTTCTTGAGAAGGGGCTAGCTGGTTGTTCTCTAGAACCATGATGGTTAAGTAAGGAAGAATGGATTTTAATTAAAATAGAAGAAATTTAAGATGGTCATAGGAAGAACTGCTCGGAAACCCTACTTCTTGAACACTGGATTGTGCTGTCAATAGAAGGTGTGCAGATTTCCTTCCTTGGTATGGTCAAGGCACCAGAGGGCATGCGTCCTCTCTGGGGGAACTGGATGTGTTCTGGCTGGTCTCATTGCCTACGGAGAGGGGCACACAGGATAGTGAGAGAGGATGGAGACATTTGGCTTTCAGGGAAAGAAAACTCTAATTCCTCTTTTCTCTCGACTTCATCCACAAGGAAGAAAAGAGCTGCTCTTTTAGCTCAACAATACATAGCAACACACAGTGGTAGGGCATGGTGTGTATCCTTCCTGGACTGTCTCTTCGGGAATTCTCTTTCTTCTGCAGGCTGCTTCTGTTATTAGACTTGTGAAGGCCCAGGGTGCTGGCTCTAGGAAACAGAAGCAGACTCTCTTTCTTGAGAAGTTCTTGCTTCCTTGAGAGTAGAGACAAAATACATTTCTTTGATATCCCTGCTCTGCATTTTGCATTTGTTCTTCTTTGTCTTCCTCCTAGGAGGTCTCTGGAAAGGGGGAAAGGATTTACTGAGTGATCCATTGTTATTTGGATTCTAAGGCTATTAATAAACACTGATCACTTGCCACTTTTGTCCTTCGGGAATATATATCTCTAAAAGACATCAAAGATAGGACTTAGCCCTGGCTGGTTTGGCTCAGTGGATAGAGTGGCAGCCTGTGGACTGAAGGGTCCCGGGTTTGATTCCAGTCAAGGGCACATGCTCCGGTTGGGGGCTTAAGGCATCTGATCAATGACTCTCTTTCATCATTGATGTGTCTATCTCTCCCTCTCCCTTCCTCTCTGAAATAAATTTAAAAAAATGTATTTAAAAAAAAGATAGGATTTAGGTCTGAATTCTGTGGTCAAATGACATGTGAATCTTTCTAACTTCCCAAGGTCAGGGGAATTAACCATGGCAATCAATGAAATACCACAAGGGCAAGTGCGACATCCATCCACCACTTGTGGCATCTATGCTGTGCTCTTCAAGGTGTGAAACTGAACTATCTTAACACGCTATGAAGTTGTCAGGACAGTTTTGGTTATTAGAAGATAAACATTAAAACAGAAGCAACAACCCATTTCATGATGGGGTTGCAATAAATCAGGGTAGGACACTGCATCAGTCTGTGGTGGAAGGCAAACATTCTACATTTAACATATTTAGGTTCTTTCTTAAAAAGTAAAAAAACCCTCTATGTACTTTTTCTGTTCCCATGCAGTTGTAGAAAATTTTTTTTCAATTTACCTTAAAGTTGGGGTTTTGCTCAAGTCCCTTTCAGTTCTGCTTAGGTCCTGAAAGAGTTATTATTGATAAGAAAATTTACTGACCCATTAGTGACCAAGTTTTTGACAAACTCCTTGCTAGGAGTAACTAGCTGTAAGGTCACCCTCAGCACCTATGAAGACCCACTGAGAAAACATCTCCCACCCTGAAGCTCAGCTCAACAATTTAGAAAAATTTCTTCTTCCTCAACTCCCTGCTAAAGACTCATTTCTTATCAGAAACATTTTTTTTTGAGAGCCCAGAATAGACAGGCAAGGAATTCTACATAAAGCTACAATCGCCAGCCTATAGCTCACAAAGCAAGTTGTCCCTCCCTACTGCATTTCTCCCAAGAAAATCCCAGGGAGAGAGGAGGCTGGCAGGGAGGAGTTGGGGGACACAGGGCCCTGTCTTCTCAGCACTGATCTTTGTGCTCAACTCTGTTCTCCCTGTCAGTCCCTGAAGTTTATGTTAAGTGAAGCATAATGATCACAGCAGTAAATGCAGGGTCAGACTCTTACACAAATCTTCTTTTTCACTCTGAGGTCAGAATTTTCTTCAGAAATTAAAAGGATTCAGGTGTGTTCCCCGCCACTCCCCCTTTATGGAAGCGTGCTCAGAAGGAGGAAGCACAGTTTGAACATTAATTGACAGGTAAAAACAAAAATAGATCAAGTGACCTTGGACAAGTCACTTCACCTTTCAATGATTTTGTTTCTTTGCAAGAAGGTGTGAGTGTGCGTCGGGGTGTGTGTGTGGGTGGTGGTGGTGGTAAGTGCTTCCTAGGGTTTTTACCGCTTTAACATGCCACGAGTTAGATTTCTAGACAGGCTGTGGGGGCTGCGGTGAGGAGCCTGGAGACCCAGGCCATACATCAGACACCTGAGAAATAATATCCCTGTGAAGAACCCACAGACCCCACCAAACTGGACATGGAAGAATAGAAACTGCGAAAAGAAGCGAAGTTATGAGTTCTGAACTGCTGCTCACAGGAGACACAGGCACGCTGTGAGAGTGACAGGCAAATACTAGACAGGCACAGACAGAAAAGCGCCCCCTAAACCGCTGATCCACACCCCACCCTCAACAATCCCACCCCATCGTCTCTCCACCACCCAAAGCCCGCAGCCCTGCGCACCATTCCAGATTCTTCCTCAGCCACTTTCCAGATAATTCCCAGCCCCGCTCCTTCTCCCGCCGGCTCCCCGCCGGAGGCCGAACCCCTCCCCCCGCCGCATCCCGGGCCTGCAGGGCGGCTGCGGGGCCACTGCGGGCGCCGCCGCATTGGCCCGTCTCTGCCGCACCGCCGCGCAGCCTCCGGCGGCGGCCGCAGCTCGGTGCCCGCGCTCCCGCCGCACCTGCAGTCCGAGCCGGCGCGCCCGCCCGTGGGCCTCCGGCCGCCAGCCCTGCGCCCACGCCTGCGCGGCCTCCGCCCCTCCCCCGGGGCTGCGTAGCCCCCGAGTGGGGCGAGAGGTAGAACGACTCCCGCCAGGACAAAGCTCTTAAGATGTCCCTGCCGGGAAGGTCCAGGATCCGCGCGTCCGTTGGTGAGACAGGAGGGACGCGGGGTGGGAGGGTCGGCGGGGCGGGCCCGCTCCTTTAGGGGACACTGCCCCGCCCTCCGCCGGCCTCCCCCTCCCTCGGGTCCTTTTCCACTGCATCCTCTGAAGCTCTGCTCCGCCCTCACCGGCGGCCGGGGGCCGGGCGCCACGGTACCGCGAAGCCGGAAAAGCCCTATGGCTGGCGAGGGGGCGGAGGCGGGGGGTCAGGGAACCCGGCCCGCGCCCCGTGCAAGTGCGCGGGGTCGAGCTGCGCGCGTGCCCGTCCACTCCTGCTCGGGCGGCGGCGGCGGCTGGGCCCCGGGAAGCAGTTCACCGGGGCGGTACTGCTGCGCCCGGCTGTCCCCGGGTGGTGGGCGCCGTGGGAGGACAGAGACCGTCCCCTTTCCCGCGGCGGCCGGCCTCGCGGTGCAGGAGTTTGCCGCCGGGCTCAGAGGGAGCCAGGAGGGTCACTCGAGTGTTTGTCGCTCCCGGGCCCTGGGGCCTCCGCGTAGCAACCGTACCCACCGCAGGGCACGCGGGCTGCAGCCGGCAGGCGCCAGGGCGTAGGGCCGCCTAATGCACCCTGTGCTTCAGCTAGCATCCCCACCACTCACGTCTGTATTTTTTTCTTAAAAAAACAAACCAAAAAAAAAAAAAAAAACAACAACAAAAAAAACCACACACACAAAACATTTAGAAACAAAAACCTTGTTGAGTTGTTTGCTATGTAATTATGATACAGGACACGTTCCCTAGACCCTTAGGTAATGAAAAGTAGAAAGGGAGTTTAAAAAAACAGATTCTTTCTATTTCAGGTCTCTCGGAAGGTTTGTAGGTAGATGTTTGATATGAGGAAGGTCCAGCGTTTGCAGTTTGGAGCTGGGGTTACCTGTAATCTTTTTGTTTCTTGTTTTGAGAAAACAGGCATATAAGAACCAGTGACTTTACTATTTCTGTACTTGGGTAATGTGAAAGGCAAACAGCTTATCAGGTAATTTAGAGCAGTTTTTCTTAAATTTGAGTAATGTAAGGGCACCTTCAAATTCATTTTGAGGGTATTTCCACTGTAAAATTATCACAGGGCATATGGGTTGAGACTAGACTGTGGAGAACAAGGGCTGAGCCCAGTGGGAGGGGACAGCAGTAATCCAGGTGCCAGATGGTCCCTGTGGCAGTGCTAAGGTGGAAGGAGGGGGCGTGGATACATCCTCCATATGTTTGAAGGTAGAGCCAACGGGCATTTGCTCGTGACTTGGATGAGGCTTAAGTAAAAAGGAGAATCTAAGCTGGCTCGGAGGTTTTTGGTCTGAGAAACTGAAAGAATGTCCTGGGATGGGGAAGACTGCATAAAGAACAGGGCTCTCTTTTATGGAGGAAAGTGGGAGGTAGTCAGGAATTTGGTTTTGAACAGGTGAAGTGCATACTAGAGAGCCAAGTGGAGATGTTTAGTAGTGTTGGAGAGTGGGAATTTTTGAGCGTGCTTCCTCCTAGTGAGAAGGCTAACCCCTATTTTGTAAAGCTACTGTTTGGAATTATCTGCTGTTTTTTTTTAGACGAACTCTTATTCTAAAAAATAACTTTGCTTTCTAGCCTGCTTGAATAATGAGGAAGATAAACTTAGCTGTCTGACTTTGTAGGCCAGAGACTAGATATGCCCATACTCTCAATGCCATGCCAGGTGCATTTTTTAATTGGATAGAACTGTGTTGTTTTCAAGGCCAGCAGCGAGATAACCACTAAACGCAAATAGGGCTGGCTTTTTAATTAAGGAAAATTGCTTTGTTTTAAATCAGGGGTCCTCAAACTTTTTAAACAGGGGGCCAGTTCACTGTCCCTCAGACCGTTGGAGGGCCAGACTATAGTTTAAAAAAAAAAACTATGAAAAAATTCCTATGTGCACTGCGGGCTGGGGACGAGTCGGCTGCTAAGCAGGACAGGCAGCGGCACCCGGCAGGCCAGGCGGGATAAATGTCCTCGGCGGGCTGCAGTTTGAGGACGCCTGTTTAAGTTGTTTTAGACTGTTTGCTCTGCAAAAACAGGATGTAGTGAATGGGTTTAAATACGGTCGGACACAAAGGGTGGGGGCTGCTCTCTGATCTCCCTGCGTGGAGAGAGAACAGTCGCTGGCTAGCAATAAAGGCTCCCTAAATTTTAATTTGGTCTGGACTCCAGTGGTCTTTACTCGCTTTCGCTCCACAACAGTAGGGAAGTGGATGTCTGAGCCTAGAGTTCAGGGGAGTCTTGTTCTAGACCAGAGAAATAAATTCAAGAGTCCTCAGTAGCCCAAGCGGGTTTGGCTCAGTGGATAGAGCCTTGGCCTGTGGACTGAAGGGTCCCGGGTTTGATTCCAGTCAAGGGCACATGCCAGATTGCAGGCTTGATTCCCAATATGAGGTGTGTAGGAGGCAGCCGATCAATGATTCCCTCTCATCACTGATGTTTCTCTCGCTTCCTCTCCCTTCCTCTCTGAAATCAATAAAAATATATTTAAAAAAAAAGTCCTCAGCAGACGGTTCCATGGGTGTGACTGTGCAGTTGCACAGGGCCCGGCTCATGGAAGAGGCTTACATTTGCTTTAATGATCGGCTGCTGCTATCTTGGAAGTCTTAATAAATTTTGGACAAGGCACCTGCATTTTCTTTTTTTCTTAATATATATTTTTATTGATTTCAGAGAGGAAGGGAGAGGTAGAGAGAGAGAGAAACATCAATGACAAGAGGAAATCATAGATCGGCTGCCTCCTACACACCCCATACTGGGGATTGAGCCCACACCCCGGGCATGTGCCCTGACTAGGAATTGAACCGTGTCCTTCTGGTTCATAGGTCAACACTTAACCACTGAGCCATACTGGCTGGGCTGCATTTTCATTTTTCACTGGGTTCTGCAAATTATGTAGCCAGTGTGTACAGATGTGCCTAGAAAGAGAGGGTTCCTAGGACAGGGTCCTGGGCACTCCAACATTTCATGGTCAGGCAGATTACAGCAGTAGTAAAGGGGCTGAGAGAATGGTCAGTGAGGTCAGCAGAGACCCCGAGAGGGGTGCTCAGCACCTTGGGGTGGGGGCTGATGTGCAGAAATAAGGACTGTTCGGTTGTGCCCAGTGCTGCTGAGAGCTTGAGAAAGATGAGGCCCGAGAACCGATTGTTCGACTTAGCAATGTGGAGGTCATTGGTGACCTTGAAAAGAGAAGTTTTTGTATCATCATCGGGATGAATCTATAAAACAGTTTCCAGACAGACAAAGAGGACAGATAATGGGAACAGCATGTCCAGAAAACTCTTTTGAGTATATTTTGTAGAAAAGGGGGGAGAGTAAATTGAGTGGTAGCAGGAGGAGGACATGAGTTCCAGAGCGGTTGTTTTGTTCTAAGACTAATATTGCATTCATATAGTCGATGGCATGAATGTCAAAGTAAGGGGTTTTTAGGGAGAAGGGAGGGACAGTGATCTGAGATCTCTGAGGACAGAAGTTCCGAGGTGGAGGATTTTGCTGATAGGCTGCAAATCCCAGAAGTCAGAGAGGATGGGTTTAAAAGATGGGGTCTATCTAGAATATTTATATACTTTACGAAGAAGAGGGAGGACCTGGATGGTGTGGGCTCCCTGGGATGACTCAGTGAACTTAGGTATAGGGCCTCACAAGGTGGGTTTGAATGATGACCCAGGAGGATAGAGGCAATGAGACTGTAAGTGTTGCGAGGAGAGGTTGGCTGGATATTGGCGCTGGCCCAGGAGAGTCCTGAGCTCTGGAATCTCTTTTTTTCAGTTGACAGAGGTGTGGAGCCTGGAGTGGAGCTTTGCCATCTGCAGAACTAGCACTCCAAGCTTTGGGCAGCTTCTTTGCCCATGATGAGCTGAGCAAAAATGTCTTGGCTCTTTTTGGTCCCTTTTCTCTCTCTCTCTTTCTCTCTCTCTCTCTCTCTCTCTATATATGTACATATATATATATATTTTTTTTACAGGAAGTAGGATTTTTTGATGAACGTGACTATGGAGGAGGTAGGGCTCATCATTTGTCCTGGGGCCATGGATAGGGATGCATATGACCCTATAGCAGCCGTGGGCAAACTACGGCTCGCGGGCCGGGCCCGTTCGGCTGTTCTATCCGGCCCGCAGAGCCGAAAGAGCGGAGGGTTCTCTTGCTCTCCCCTCCGCTCCTTTACTTTGAATTTATATTAGTTCACACAAACACTCCATCCATGCTTTTGTTCTGGCCCTCCGGTCCAGTTTAAGAACCCATTGTGGCCCTCGAGTCAAAAAGTTTGCCCACCCCTGCCCTATAGCCATCTTGGATGAGTTGCTTTTCACATGTGTTTTTAAAAATATATATTTTTTATTGATTTCAGAGAGGAAGGAAGAGGGAGAGAGATAGAAACATAAATGATGAGAGAGAATCATTGATTGGCTGCCTCCTGCATGCCCCCTACTGGGGATCAAGCCTGCAACCTGGGCATGTGCCCTTGACTGGATGGAATAAAACCTGGGACCCTTCAGTCTGCAGGCTGACGCTCTAGCCACTGAGCCAAACTGGTTAGGGTTCACATGTATTTTTAAAGAGCCTTTTCTAAAAAAAAAAAAAAAAAAAAACAAAAAACACAAACAAAAACATCAGGATTTTGGTTACATTTTCTTTTAATTTATCAATCTGGGGAGAATAGACAGTTTTTATATGTGTCTATAACTACAAGCGTGGTATTTCTCATCATTTAATGTCTTTTATGTTTTTTGTTAAAGTGTCTATTTTCTTCTGTGAGGTTTCTATGATTTTAAAAGGTTGATTTCAAGGTTATTATGTTTCTGTAAGGAATGAGATTATTCAGACTTACATTTTTAATTGGTTGTTGCTGATGTCTAGGAAAGTTACTGGGTTTTTCTAATGATTGTATATCCAACAACCTGGTGAACTGCCTTATAAATTTTGGTAGTTTATAGATTCCCTTAATTTTGTGTGTGTAGCAAATAATCTCATTATCAGTAAATAATAAGTTTGTTTCTTCCTTTATCACTGTTATATCTCTTATTTTTTTCTTATTTTCTTATGTTTGCTGACATACTGTTGATAAAAGTTTGACCAGAAGTGCTTTGCTCTTAGAAACTGGAGATAATGCTTCCAGAATTTCATGGGGATTCTGATATTTACTATCGGAGTTTGGTAGCTGATCTGTATTAAGTGACGAAGTACTCTTCTATTCCCACCCAGTACATCGTTAAGGGCAGAGGCTCATTTTCTGTGTACCTTGAGATAATTACAAGGGACTAGGAAAATACTTTAAGATTCCCAGATGGTTGTGAGCTCTCTCCCTTTCGTCTCTGGATCTTTGTGTTCATTAAAAGTGAATCATGGTACAATGGGGGGATATGGACACGGATGTAATACCTTAATCAAGAAAAAAAATTGAAAAAAAGAAAGTAGAAAACCTAAAAATAAAAAAGTGAATCATGGTGTATCTACCAGGATGGCTATAATAAAAAAATGGTGACATCACCAAATCATGGCAAGGATGAAGAGAAACTGGATCACTTATACATTGTTGCTGGGGATGTAAAATGGTACAGCAACTCAGGAAAAATGTTTGGTAGTTTCTTATAAAGCTAAACATGCAACTACCATTTGCCAGAGCAATTGTACTCTTGGCATTTATTCCTGAGAAATAGAAAAATATTTATACAAAAACTGTACATCAATATTCATGGCAGCTGTAATTGTAATAGCCAAAAATCAGATGTCCTTCAATGGCTGGATGACTAAGTAAAATGTGGTGCATTCACACTGTGGAATACTATTCAGCAAGAAAAAGGAACCAACTACTGGTATAAGCAACACCTTGGATGGGTTTTCAGGGAATTGCACCCAGTGAAAAATCCCAGTCACAAAAAGTTATAGGATGTCTGATCTTATTTTTATGTCATTCATGAAATGACAAAATTATAGAAATGGATAATGGATTAGTGGTTGTCAGGGGTGAAGGCAGGTGTGGTGGTGGGAGGGATAAAAGAACAACCTGATAAAAGGGATCCTTGTGGTGATGGAAATGTTTTGTATCTTGACTTATTCAATTTCAGTTTTGCAAGATGTTACCACTGTGGGAAACTGGGGAAAGGATATATATATAGTAACTCCTGTGAATCTAAAATAATCTAAAAAAAGTTTACTTTTTCATCAAAAGAAAATAATTATATAATATACACTTGAGTTATATTATTATAATTTCATTGTACACTGCCTATTTCTATAACACAGCAGAGCCTCTTTATTTAAGAAGTTTAGTGCTTGGCACGTTACCTCCTGCTTAATATGCCTTGGTAGGGTCTAGAGCAGGGTGAACTTATACAGTTTACTCCCTTAACATTCTGCTTCTCATTTTTTACAAACTAGTAATAGAAGGGTCAAAGATCACTATCTGCTTCAAGATTATATGCTGAAATGCATACTATTTAGTAAAAATAATTCTGGGATTATTATTTTTTGCTTATGATATATATCTCTTAACCTGGATATTCAATTTTACTTTTGTCAGTTCTAACATTCCCCAAAGTTATATTTTGTGCCAGTGTGTCTCAGAGATTTTACCAGGGGATGAGAATTCCGAGACTAATGTGGTGGGGAGGTCCTCCTGCCTTTATGGAGCTTCTAGTCTGATCAGGATGGAGCCTTTCAGTAGTAAGGGAGACAGAGTAGAAACAGAGTTGTGGATTTTAACAAATATATATTGAGTGCCTTCTGTGTGCCAGGCACTGCTCCTGGTGCTAGAGGTAGAGAGCAGAGCTGGTGTGGTGTCATAGAGCTTATGGTCTGTGTTTGATTCCAGCACATGGGATGAGTGTTCTCAACTCTCTTATCCTGCCCTGTGTTGATACTTATGAATGGTGCACACGGGTGAATAGGGAAGTGAAGTGAATGAGTGTGTGTATGGGTGTGGGTAGAGAGTACAGAAAGGAAGGGGGAGCTGATTTATATGGACTATGGCATCAGTGGTATCTAGGGTGGAAGCTTCCAGTACCTCTCTTATTGAATTCAGGGATTTGGCTAAATGATAAAAGATTAGCAGTGAAGAGCAGGCAGGCAGTAATTGCACAGACCAAATCCAGAAACCTTCCTAGAGTTCTCCAATCCTACACTCATCCATCTATTTCTTCTGCCTTTTCCTGTTCATCAAAGGTGTTGTTTTGTTTTGTTTACATAAAGTTCCCATGTGGACTTAGTTTTCCCATAACAATCTGTCCCATGTATCACAGGGAGAATGAGGAGAATTGGGGTAGCTGAAAGTATGAAGAGCTGTAATGTTAGAATGTAAGGGCTAGATGGTACCTCAGAGATGATTGAGTCCCCTCATTTCACAGGTGAGAAAAATGATTCAGAAATGTTCCTTTCATGCTGTTTAATTTCCTGCAGGAGCAGCTAATTCCCAAGGTCACTGTGCTTTCTACTATCTCCAGCCTGCTTGATTCAATATTCATACTTAAGTTGAGCAGAACTGTTCATTCATAGTTTATTGTTTTCTGTTCCTCAAATGGAAGTAAATAAAGAACTGGGCCTAATTTCCTTCATTTTCTGTACTATTTATCCCGTGGGTACTCAATAAATAAAGATTTGACTGAACTCTGTCATGAATTATTTTGGAACTTGGTTTAATGGTCTAGATTATGTTTGGAAGTTTCTTTGAGGTAGTTGTATGTGTAGGGGTTGAAACACCAGGCTTTAGGGTTAGAGAGAATTGGATTCAAATTTTGACACTGTCATTTACTACCTATATGACATTAAAAGCTTCCTTCTGTTACAGATGAGGAGGAAAGTGAATATTGTACCTTGTGGGGTTGTTGTGATTAGTGAGTAATCCTATATAATAAAGAGGTAATATGGAAATTGACCATCACTCCAACACGCAAGATGGCCACCCCCATGTGTACACAAGATGGCTGCCACAAGATGGCCTGCAAGGGAGGGCAGTTGGGCGCGATCAGGCCTGCAGGGGAGGGCAGTTGGGGGCAACCCAGGCCTGCAGGGGAGGACAGTTGGGGGGGACCTGGCCTGGAGGGGAGTGCAGTTGGGGGAAACTAGGCCGGCAGGGGAGGGCAGTTAGGGGTGACCAGGCTGGCAGGGGGGGCCAGTTAGGGGCAATTGGGCTGGCAGGGGAACAGTTAGGGGTCGATCAGACTGTCAGGGGAGTGGTTAGTGGGTGATCAGGCTGGCAGACAGAAGCGGTTAGGGGCAATCAGGCAGGCCGGCAGGCGAGTGGTTGGGAGCCAGCAGTCCTGGATTGTGAGAGGGATCCCAGATTGGAGAGGGTGCAGGCTGGGCTGAGGGACAACCCCCTGACCCCGTGCACGAATTTCATGCACTGGGCCTCTAGTAATGTCTATAAAAGTGCATGTATTAATTATTTAATACATCAAGAGAACTTTATGATATAATCAATATTGACAATATGACATATTTCTCATGTTTTTTTCCTTTTTATTGCATTTATTGGGGTATCACTGGTTAACAAAATTATGCAGGTTTTAGGTGTACAATTTTACAACACGTTATCTGTACATTGTATTGTGCATCCACCATCCCAACTCAAGTCTGTCCATCACCATTTATCCACCCTCATGTTGCCTGTCATTAACCAAGGCCAACTCCTCCACCTAGATACTTATTCTGCATAGCAGCAGAATTGGCAAAAACTTCAGTTGTCATCTTTTCATCCTCTAAATCTAGCAATGGAGGCCTACCTAGGACAAGACTACGTACGTAGAATTATTACTGGAGAATTTAAGTGTAATTTTTGTGTCATTATCCAGGTGTATGATTGCCCACCAAGCCCTCTGATTATAGAGTGTTCATCCTCTAATGTCTCTGAAGGTTACCACCTTCTATTAAAAGTAGTCCTGCCTTCAAGGCCATTTTCTACCCTACAGGTGGCCAATAAACACCTCAGTTGATGGTTCAGTTGTTTAATAATTGATTTTACTTTTCCAGTGGATGTTTTATCTCAAAACCTGATCTGATAGAGGTGCCAGTTAGACAAATAAATTAAAATTATTCTCTAAGAGGTTTTCAAACATTTATGGAAGGATGTGTATAGAGCTTCTTTAAAGATGGGTATCTACCTTTCCTCCTTGGAACTTTACATGTACTAAATATAACCTCTGGTCAATACCACACTGAATACAAGAGGTTACTTACATCCATTTAGGCCGGTAAAAGTGCTCAGAGCGAATGTTAACAACCATTAAGGAAGGCTAAAAATAAAAGTGATCTCATTTCCATGCCTGGGGAGTTTCTCCCCATCATCATCAAGGGCAGGCACAGAAACAGGATTAGGAGAGGGCCCTTACCTAGACAGAGCAGTGCTGAAATGGGGATAGTCAGTTGCACATGCAAAATACCTTGATGGCACAAAAGGACACAGTCATACCTGCATGGCTACCTGGGTCTACCTGCACAGATATGTTCACAAGAGTGCATGAATAAAACACTATTTATTCATCAGCAATGATCATGGAAGGCTCACTGGGCCAACATATTATATTACCATAGATATGTGTGTGTGTGTGTGTGTGTGTGTGCGCGCGTGTGCCTATTTTTTATCTGTGCAAGTCTCTTGCTCTGACAGTTCACATCTTACCTTGCTCATTGCTTCTCTGTAAAGTTCCAGAATCTGATGTAGCCTCAAATTTCATCCTAAAAAGTGATTTAATCCTTAGAGGTTTTACATTTGCAAGTAAGTTTTTCATTCTTTTGTAATCTTATCCAAATAATAAGCAAATGTCACATTTCAGACATCTCAGTGAAGTGTTTGGTGCTGCCTTTCCCTTTTCTATCTCTGGAGATGCCATGTTAGCCATAAGAGCACTGAGATCCCAGGATTACCATAAATATTTTAAGCACATTACTGACACTGACCCTCTCGGAAACTAGGGTAAGCAAGCCCTACATGGAGTAAGTACTCTATTCTGAAATTTGGAATCTCACTCGAGACACTGAGTTCAAAGGTGGTTGCTTCCTACCCACCCCCCAGGCCTTAAATGATACCTTCATGTCATGGAGAAGGTCACTCATGTTCAAAGGGAGAAGCAGTGTGCTGGCTGATGATATATTCAGGTTAGTGCACCAGAGGATCAGGCCTCTTATCAACTATTTTTAGCCACATAAATATTATCCGTATTTAAAATGTTTTTCTATTTTCTTTTCTGTCTTCTAATGCACTGAGGAAACATAACTTTGGTTTTAAAACTACAAGAATTTTTATTTTTGAACTCCCAAAGAGTTACTGTGGCAGACAGACTAAGTGACCTGTCTGTCCCCTGCAATCTCCAGACTCAGCAGCTGAGTCCCGCCTACCGGGTTGCTAGGAGCATAAGGTGACTGTTGTCTCTGTTGTGTTCCTTGCTCACAGCCCCCACAACCCTTCCCCACATTACCAGTGCTGTTCATTCGTGCTGGCAAGAATAATAGAAATAGACTTTCTGGATACTCTCTAAGTTCATGTTCATGTTGACCCTCCTTGATTCTTGGAAATACTTTTATTCAACTCTATTTAACTTTCCCACTATCTGTTTTCTTGATGTTAGGGTTCAGGCAAATTTTCTGGAAGGGAAGACTCCACTGTGGGCCAATGATTGAGAAGGCACCGCAGGTAAAAATAAATTGGGCTGGGTGTGAACAGTGAAGACCAGTGAAGATTGCAAATGAAGTGCACAGTTAGGGGCTGTTTCAGCTGAGGTATAATGAGGGCAGAGAGACTGGCTGAGTTGGAATCAAGGAGCTGTAGACATGGAAACCAGGGAGGTGGGGGGTTGACCTAGCAGCTCTTCCTGGTGAGCAGCAAGTGGAAAAGTCATATTTCCATCTCTCCTGTCCGATATATGCCCTTCAGAGAGCTCAGGACACTTTGCACAGAGTAGGCAATACTTTCTAGAGTCTGACATTGTCAAAGTTGAAGGTGACTCTCTAAATCTATGCTGTCCAGTATGATGACCACCAGCTGTATGTGTGATGTGTAAGGACTGAGCTGTGCTGGGTCACATGCACATGGGAGTTTGAAGATTTATTACAAAAAAGGAATGTAAAACACCTCATTACTGTTTTATGTTTAGTATATATTGAAATAATATTTTGGCTATGTCAGGTTAAATAAACTACCTTTTAAAATTATTTTGTGTTTCTTTTTACATTTTTTAGTGTAACTACTAGAAAAGTTAAAACTGTGTAGTGGCTTGCATTATATATCATCTTGTCCAAACATTTTTTTATTGGACTGTTCATGGAATTCCAGACTTTTAGAAATAAAAATTATCTGGCAACCCAACACCCTCATTTCTAGGTGAGGAAACCAAAGCTAGGACAGATCCAACTCCAGGACTTGCCCAGTGTTGCAGGGACAGTGACAGAGATGAGAGCCATGTCTTTAGACTCCTCCAGTATTCCTTTCAGAGTTATTTTGTCTTCCTCTTACACTGAGTGAAAATCTCCCTTGGGCACAACCTAGTATATCCACCTAAAATGAATTTTGAAAATGAACTGGGTCATAGTAATGTGAACTTATATTTCTTTGAACCTAACTCTCTAATAAAATCTAGTTGCCTGAGTCTTTGGCTGTTTTCAGATATTATCAGTCAGTGTTTACAGGGAGGATCTTCAAATATTGTGCTCTTGCAGTGAATGATTATATGAACTTTTAACCACATGCTGCACAGTCAAGGGGAGCAGCTGGCAAATCTTATTGGCCCATTGAATAAGCTCTTTACATCCAGTGGGCATCTCAGTATCCATTTTCTCTCCCCAGAGGCTAGTTATTAATTGGAGTTTAGTTTTTCTTTGAAAGCAACACATTTTAAAAATGTTCCTCTCAAAGGAACACTTCCAAGCTCCTTCTATGAAGCCAGCATCACCCTAATACCAAAACCAGATAAAGACAACACAATGAAAGAGAATTACAGGCCAATATCCCTCATGAACATAGATGCCAAAATCCTCAACAAAATTCTAGCAAATCAGATCCAGCAATACATCAGAAAGATCATACACCATGACAAAGTAGGATATATCCAAGGAATGCAAGGATGGTACAATATCCGCAAATCAATTAACATGATACATCACATAAACAAATTGAGAGATAAAAATCCCATAGTCATATCAATTGATGCAGAAAAAGCATTTGACAAAATCCAACACCCTTTCTTGATAAAAACTCTCAACAAGATGGGAATAGAAGGGTCATACCTCAACATAATAAAAGCTATATATGATAAACCCACAGCTAACATCATACTCAGTGGGCAAACACTAAAACCATTTCCCCTAAGAACAGGAACAAGACAGGGATGCCCACTCTCACCACTCTTGTTTGACATAGTACTGGAAGTATTAGCCATTGCAATTAGACAAGAAGAAGAAATAAAAGGCATCCAAATTGGAAAAGAAGAAGTAAAACTGTCCTTATTTGCAGATGACATGATATTGTACATAAAAAACCTGAAAGACTCCATCAAAAAACTAACAGACTTAATAAATGAATTCGGCAATGTGGCAGGATACAAAATTAACGCCAAGAAATCTATGGCATTTCTATACACCAATAGTGAACTTATGGAAAGAGAGACTAAAAAAGCAATCCCATTTACCATCGCACCAAAATAATTAAGATACCTAGGAATAAACTTAACCAAGGAACTAAACTATAGGACACTGAAAAAAGAGATAGAGGAAGACGTAAACAGATGGAAGAACATACCATGTTCATGGATTGGTAGAATCAACATCATTAAAATGTCCATACTACCCAAAGCAATCTATAAATTCAATGCACTCCCCATTAAAATACCAACGGCATATTTCACAGACCTAGAAAGAACTCTCCAAAAATTCATCTGGAATAAAAAAAGACCCCGAATAGCCACAGCAATCCTGAGAAAGAAGAATAAAGTAGGAGGGATCTCAATACCAGATCTCAAGCTGTATTACAAAGCACTGTTCTCAAAACAGCCTGGTACTGGCACAAGAACAGACATATAGATCAATGGAACAGAATAGAGAATCCAGATATCGACCCAAACCACTATACGCAATTAATATTTGACAAAGGAGGCATGAACATACAATGGAGTCAAAACAGTCTCTTCAATAAATGGTGTTGGGAAAATTGGACAGATACATGCAAAAAAATGAAACTAGATCACCAACTTACACCATATACAAAAATAAACTCAAAATGGATACAGGACTTAAACATAAGACGGGAAACCATAAAAATACTAGAGGAATCCACAGGCAGCAAAATCTCAGACATATGCCGAAAGAACTTCTTCACTGATACTGCCCCTAGGGCAATGGAAGCCAAAGAGAAAATAAACAAATGGGACTACATCAAAATAAAAAGCTTTTGCACAGCAAAAGAAACCATCAACAAAACAACAAGGAACCCCACTGTATGGGAGAACATATTTGCAAATGTTATCACTGATAAATGTTTAATCTCCAACATCTACAGGCAGCTTATACAACTTAATAAAAGGAAGATAAATGATCCAATAAAAAAATGGGCAACGGACCTAAATAGAATCTTTTCGAAAGAAGACAGAAGGAAGGCCAAGAGACACATGAAAACATGCTCAAAGTCACTATTTATCCGAGAGATGCAAATCAAAATGACAATGCGATTCCATCTCACACCTGTCAGAATGGCTATCATCAACAAATCAACAAACGACAAGTGTTGGTGAGGATGTGGAGAAAAAGGAACCCTCGTGCACTGCTGGTGGGAATGCAGACTGGTGCAGCCACTGTGGAGAACAGTATGGAGTTTCCTCAAAAAACTGAAAATGGAACTCCCATTTGACCCAGTAATCCCACTCCTAGGAATATATCCTAAGAAACTGGAAACACCAATCAGAAAGGATATATGCACCCCTATGTTCATAGCAGCACAATTCACCATAGCTAAGATTTGGAAACAGCCTAGGTGCCCGTCAGCAGATGACTGGATCAGAAAACTATGGTACATCTACACAATGGAATACTATGCTGCCATAAAAAGGAAGGAATTCTTACCATTTGTAGCAACCTGGATGGAATTAGAGAACATTATGCTAAGTTAAACAAGCCAATCAATGATAGAAAAATACCACATGATCTCACTCATTTGTGGATAATAAAAAAACATTATAAACTGATGAACAAAAAGATAGATACAGGCAGTAAAGCATCAAACAGACTGTCAAATTACAGCGGGAAGGTTAGGGAGAGGTGGGGGAAATACGAGATCAACTGAAGGACTTATATGCATGCATATAAGAATAACTAACGGATGCAAAACATTGGGGGGTGAGGGCATGTATGGGAGTTGGGTGGGGGGGGGGGGCAATGGTAAGATATGTACACATATAATACCTTAATAAAAAAAAAAGAAAAAAAAAAGAACCTGGACAAATACAAAAAAAAAAAAGTTCCTCTCTTAGCATATACTTTCTCCATAATGTATTACTTTTTAAAATATGTATCCCAGAAAAACAGAGGAAGTAAATACAAAAGAAAAAAAATCCAAGGAAGCAGTGTTTAAACACAATCAGCCAACTACTGCCACTGAGTCTTATTGAGAAGATAAAGTAGATTTTATCACCAGGGGATGAAGCTAGACTTCATAGATTGTTCACAACTTTGAGTTTGTAGGAATTTCTTTTAAACTACATTGGTAAAATTATGAGCTGTGGATAAATGCAGTGCAGTGATACTTGTGTTGTGATAAACCGTCTGATACCTGGTATCAGTGGTGTGTGGTTACTGTGCTTAGGGACATGATTTGACTTCATCTGTGAGTCTGTATAATGCAGAGCTATGTGGTCTGTAGTCTGTGATATATTTCAGTGGAGGTCTTGGCTTTATGAGCATGGCTGTGGCTTATGACTAAAGTACCCAGGGTGAGAAAGGTATTTCGTAATTCTAAGTCCGTCATGAGTGTTTTATGTGTAATGAAATGTTGATAAGATGCACCAGGGCAATGCCAGCAATATTATGCTGAGGCGATGTCTTAGATATGATGATGTCTATGTTAATTCTGAATTCAGTGCTGTGGTGTCACATTGTAAGGTCAGCACTATAGGGTCGCACTGTCACAAACGTAGAATGACGTATATCTACCATTACAGTACCATACAGAGTATTTTCTCTGCCCTAAAAATCCTTTGTGCTCTGTCTGTTCATCACATCTTATCCTCCAATCCTTGATCTTTTTACTGTCTGCATAGTTTTGCTTTTTGCAGTATATCATTTGGTTGGAATCATACAGAATGCAGCCTTTTTAAGTTGGCTTCTTTTGCTTAGCGATATGCATATAAGGTTCCTCCGTGTCTTTTTGTGGATTGATAGTTCATTAAAAAAATTCCTGAATAATGTTCTATTGTCTAGATGTACCACAGTTTGTTTATTCATTAGCCTGTTGAAGGAAATTTTGGTTGAGTTAAAAGTTTTGGCAATTATGTATAAAGCTTCTATATAAATCCATGTGTAGGTTTTTGTATGGACATTAGTTTTCAACTTCTTTGGGTAAATACCAAGACACATTATTTCTGGATCCTATGGTAAGAGCATATTTAATTTCATAAGAAACTGCCAAACTTCCAAAGTGGCTGTACCATTTTGATTTCCCACCAACAGTGAATGAGTGGCTGTACCATTTTGATTTCCCACCAACAGTGAACTGTTGTTCCACATCCTCACCAGCATTTGGTGTTGCCAGTGTTTTGGATTTTATTCATTCAACTAGAGGCCTGGTGCACGAATTTGTGCACCAGTGGGGTCTGTTGGCCTGGCCTGTGGGATTGGGCCAAAACTGGCTCTCTGACATCCTCCGAGGGGTCCCGGATTGTGAGAGGGTGCAGGCCAGGCCGAGGGACCCCACTGGTGCATGATCGGGGCCGGGGAGGGATGCGGGAGGTTGGCCAGCCAGGGCGTGTCTGGCCCATCTCGCTTAGTACTGATTGGCCAGACCCCAGCAGCAAGCTAACCTACCTGTCTGCCCCCTGGTGGTCAGTGCATGTCATAGTGAGCGGTTGAGCAGCATATTACATTAGCATATTACACTTTGATTGGTTTAATGGCTGACCAGATGACCGGACACTTAGCATATTAGACTTTTATTATATAGGATAGGTGGGTAATGGTATCTCGTTTTAATTTGCAATTCCCTAATGACATATGATGTGGAGCATCTTTTCATATGTTTATTTGCCATCTGTATACCTTCTTTGGTGAACCATCTAGTAGATCCTTTGCCTATTTGTAAATCAAGTTGTTTGTTTCTTTGTTGTTGAGTTCCAGGAGTTCTTTGTATGTTTTAGATACAGGTTGTTTATCAGATATCTGTTTTGCCAATGTTTTCTTCCAGTCTGTGGCTTTTTATTCTCTAAGTGTCTTTTGCAGAGCACAAGTTTTTAATTTTAACAAAATCCACATTATCAATATTTTCTTTCATGGATGATGCTGTTGGTGTTTTAAATTTTCTTTGATAATATTTTACCTTAGCTTTTTAAAATTTGTACATGCAAACTTATTCTTCTAGATAGGTTATAAATACATATATTTACTTATACTTTCCTAACAATGGCCAGAATTAATCAGTATATATCCTTTTCCTTAGATATAAAACGTTGGCACAGTTTTACTCCCTCCCTCACTCACTTCCTTGAAATCACCTGGGTTGGTTTCAGAAAGTAGTTAACAGGCACTTACTAATTTCTTGTTGGAGTAGATCCCCTAGGACAGTGGTTGGCAAACTCATTAGTCAACAGAGCCAAATATCAATAGTACAACAATTGAAATTTCTTTTGAGAGCCAAATTTTTTAAATTTAAACTTCTTCTAATGCCACTTCTTCAAAATAGTCTCGCCCAGGCCGTGGTATTTTGTGGAAGAGCCACACTCAAGGGGCCAAAGAGCCACATGTGGCTCGTGAGCCGCAATTTGCCGACCACGGACCTAGGACCTCACAGTGACCATCTGTGAGTAGTAAACTAATTCTTGGTGTCCCAGAAAGTGCTTTTATGTCATCCTCACAATTAGCAATAGTTTTGCTGATGCAGAGTTCTATACTCAAAATTCCTTTTCTTCAGCACTTTAAGGATTCTGCTTCATTATTTTCTTGTACCCAGATTTGCTTATAAGAATCACTGTCACTCTGATTCTTGTTCCTTTGCAGCTAAGCTATTTTTCTTTTTGATTCGTTTTTAATGATGTTCTCAAATTTCAATACTAGATGGTCTAAGTATTTTTCCCCACTAGTTAATGCTCAGCAGTGAGGCCCCATCAATCTGAGAACTTTCTTTTTAGGGGGAAATTCTCTTATTTTACTTTGCCAAGTATTGCCTCCCTGTGTTATTCTTCCTGCCCACACCTGCAATTAGACTGCTGTGGGCACTTCAGTCTCTGCCCCGAGATCCGTAATTCTATACTTTTTATCTCCTTATGCCCCATTTTGGGAGAATTGTTTAGTGTTGTCTTCTAGTTCAGCAATTCACTCTTCTTTGTTTTTCTTTTTCTTTTTTTCTTTTCTCCTTAGTTTTTAGTATTTATTGACTTTTTATTTCAACAATTACATATTCTATTTCCAAGTCTCTAGCTGATTTTTTTTTGTTATAGCCTAGCATTGCTTCATGCTTTGAATGCTCATTTCCTGGGGGAAACAGCTCAAAGTCTTCTTCTGATTATTTTATTATTTGAGTGTGAGGTCTGTTTGCTTTCTCCTTTTCCAGGTGTTCATGCACCTTGAGTACTTTGTTACTCCAAAACTCTTTTTTTTTTTTTTTTTAAGTTGAGAGTCCCTGGACTGGGCCAAGCAAAGCTTCAGGGAACTTGTACACCATTTTCAATGAGGGCAGGGATGGTGGATGCTGGCAGGCGGCCCACTCGATGGCTGGTCTGCAGAGCAGGACTGCTCCTCATTCCTTCCACGCAAACAGCTGTGTCCCAGGAACAGGGAGCTCTCTCTAAAGGAAAACTGGTGGTCTTTCAATTTCCAAAGGGCCAGCATTTTAGTGGGTTAACTCTCACGAGGCATTGTAGGGGACCATGTTAATCATGTGAGCTGTTTATCCTGCTCTTTCCTTCCTTGGCTTAAATGCATCCATGCTGGTTGAGGAAGGGAAGCCAACCAGAGTCCATCCTCTAGCTTCATTTGATTTGTGCTGTAGGTTAGGCTGACTCCAGGCCTGTGTCTAGTCAAGGCACAGCCCAGATGCCTCTAGTCAGGCCTGCTTTTGAGTTTCGACTCTGGCACCTCCTAGCTGAGTGTCTTTGGGGAATCTCTCTGCTCTGCTCTCCTCATCTATAAAGTGTAGGTGATAATACTACCTACCTCAGTGATTATTGAGAAACCCAAAATAGGTAACATACAGGGTGGGGCAAAAGGAAATTTACAGTTGTGAGTACTCAAAACACAGAGTTTATTCT
This sequence comes from Plecotus auritus, assembly GCF_963455305.1. Lineage (NCBI taxonomy): Eukaryota > Metazoa > Chordata > Mammalia > Chiroptera > Vespertilionidae > Plecotus > Plecotus auritus. Next base: position 128,025,797 of record NC_137772.1, on the reverse strand, counting down.
TATTTTATTATTTTTAAAAATGGTGTTATTTTCCATACAAACAATTGTAAACCTCCTTTCACCCAACCCTGTATATGAGGCACTTAACACTACCTGAAACTTAGGGTTACTTATGAATTATTATAAAATTAATAATGAAAACAATCACATTAATACATATATTACAATTATTTCAAGAATAATATTCTAGGGATATAGAGCCCCAACCCTCCTCCATTTTATTTTGTCTAATTCTCCCCATACAATATGAACTCTAACTATATGGGTATAAATGTCTTTGAAAAGGCAAATGACAATCATAGTAGGCTTAATTTTGAAAGAGTTTTACAAATTCTACACACATCAGGAAATGCATGAGAAAATTTGCCTCGTCCTGTGAACCAAAACCATTTTTCTACCCGCTGAAGGTACTTTGGGAAACCTAGAGGAATACAGTGATTATGCAGAGCTCTGCTACCCAGCCTTCGTGCCCCATCCTGCTCCCTGGAGGAGCCATGGGGGCAGGCTGACTCGGCACCCATCGCAGACTTGGACTTCTTAACCAAAATATGCTAAGCCGAGAAGTAGTTTGATCATTAATAGGGACAATATTTCCTCTTGGAATCCAAATTGTCATTTTCTCTCATCACTAGCCTGAAAGATGGGACCCGCTCATAAACTTCAGAGTCTGAAACAATTTAATGGTGTCTTTTTTCTTTTTCTACTTTGATTTCCCCCACAGAGCACATGTCTGTGTACCTCATGACTTCTCAGCTGATCCTGTAAATATAGTGTTCAATCATTGTCTCTCTGGACCCTTAGGTGGAGGTTCTCCCAGTCCATTAGCTTTGGAAACAAAGAGAACAGGCTCATTTTGTGCTTGGAACCAAGGCACTAAATAACCTGAGAAAACCTCATTGAGGTGGTTCTGCCTAGAAAGCTGTTGAGGATTTCTCAGGGCAGCGGTGAGCAACCATGAACCTCAAATTGTGTGTTTTAGCAGGAATTGAAAGAGTGCAAACAGATCTGAGTGGCAGGATCTCAGTAGACATCCCTCATGTCTTTTTTTTTTTTTTTTTTTTTTTTTATGTTTTTTTTTTTTTGTTTTTTTTTTTTGTTTTGTTTTGTTTTTTTTTTTAAATAAATCTTTATTCAGATTATTACAATTATTTCTCCTTTTTCCCCCCATAGCTCCCCTCCACCCCTTTCCCACCCCACCTTCTGCCCTTACCTCCCCCCCACTGTCCTCATCCATAGGTGTATGATTTTTGTCCATTCTCTTCATGAACCCCCCTTACCCCTTTCCCCATGAGAATTATCAGTCCACTCCCTTTCTATGCCCCTGATTCTATTATATTCACCAGATTATTCTGTTCCTCAGGTTTTTAATTCACTTGATTTTTAGGTTCGCTTGTTGATAGATATGTATTTGTTGTTCATAATTTTTCTCTTTACTTTTTTCTTCTTCCTCTTCTTTAAGAATACCTTTCAGCATTTCATATAATACTGGTTTGGTGGTGATGAACTCCTTCAGCTTTTTCTTATCTGTGAAGCTCTTTATCTGCCCTTCAATTCTGAATGATAGCTTTGCTGGGTAGAGTAATCTTGGTTGTAGGTTCTTGCTATTCATCACATTGAAAATTTCTTGCCACTCCCGTCTGGCCTGCATAGTTTCTGTTGAGAAGTCAGCTGACAGTCGTATGGGTGCTCCCTTGTAGGTAATTAACTGTTTTTCTCTTGCTGCTTTTAATATTCTCTCTTTGTCTTTTGCCCTTGGCATTTTAATTATGATGTGTCTTGGTGTGGTCCTCTTTGGATTCCTTTTGTTTGGGGTTCTGTGTGCTTCCTGGACTTGTAAGTCTATTTCTTTCACCAGGTGGGGGAAGTTTTCGGTCATTATTTCTTCAAATAGGTTTTCAGTATCTTGCTCTCTCTCTTCTTCTGGCACCCCCATAATTCTGATGTTGGTACGCTTGAAGTTGTCCCAGAGTCTTCTTACATTATCTTCAACTTTTTGGATTTTTTTTTTTGCTTTTTGCTTTTTCGGTTGAGTGTTTTTTGCTTCTTTGTATTTCAATTCTTTGACTTGATTCTTGTGTTCCTCTATTCTGTTTCTGGGTCTCTGTATAATATTTTTTATTTCAGTCAGTGTATGTTTAATTTCTAGTTGGTCCTTTTTCATATCTTCGAGGGTCTCGTTATATTTATCGGCCTTTTCTAGGATATTCTTAAAAAGTCTTATAACCGTGGTTTTGAATTCTATATCCAGTCGTTTGTTTTCCTCCATTTCTTTCGTTTGTGATCTGATTCTTTGACCCCGCATTTTCACTGATTCCCTGAGTTGGTAAGGTGGATATTTGTGCTAGGTTTCCAATATGGCCCAGTGGGTCTGCTTCCCCAGTTAACCTGAGGTGGACACTCTTGGTGCACCCCTTTGTGGACTGTGTGTACAGCCTTGTTGTAATTAAGTCTTTATTGTTGTTGGTATCACTGGGAAGAATTGACCTCCGGGTCAGTTGGCTGTAAGGATCAGCTGTGTCTATGCTGGGAGAAGCCCGGTGCTGGAGACAGCCCTATAGGATTAGACTTGCTAAATTGCAATAGCCTCTGTGCTCAGCTTGGATGGGGTGGAGCCTCAGTCTTGGCTTCCTGTCAGCCCCGCCCCTGCGCGCACGTGCGCTTTCAGTCCTCCGCCTTCCCCAGCTCGAGTCTCCGCCTGAGAGTCCAGACTCCCCCCACAAGAGCGTGGGTCCCCAGGGGCTCGCCTGGAACCGGGGTTCACTGCAGTCAGAACTGGGGCACAGTGCCGTCAGGAGCCTCTGACTCCCCTCCACCAGGGAAAGCCTGTGGCAACCCCCGCAGCCTTTGTGCGCACCGGCGTGCGCGCAAGTGTGTACTTTCAGTCCTCCGCCTTCCCCGGCTCCCGAGTCTCCGCCCGAGAGTCCAGACTCCCCCCACAAGAGCGTGGGTCCCCAGGGGCTCGCCTGGAACCGGGGTTCACTGCAGTCAGAACTGGGGCACAGTGCCGTCAGGAGCCTCTGACTCCCCTCCACCAGGGAAAACCCGCGGCAACCTCCGCAGCCCTTGTGCGCACCGGCGTGCGCGCAAGTGTGTACTTTCAGTCCTCCGCCTTCCCCGGCTCCCGAGTCTCCGCCCGAGAGTCCAGACTCCCCCCACAAGAGCGTGGGTCCCCAGGGGTTCGCCCGGAACTGGGGTTCAGTGCAGTCAGAACTGGGGTTCAGTGCCGTCGGAGGCTTCCTTCCCCCTTCCGCCAGAGGAAGTCAGCCAGGCTCTCAGCCGCCCTTCCTCTCTGCGCGCACAAAGCCCCTTTGCCGTACCTCCAATTCTCTGTGAGCTTTTCTCTTTCCTTCTAGTTGTAGAATTTTCACTCAGCCTGCTTTCCTGTGGTTCTGGATGGTGTCCGTTCTGTCTTTTAGTTGTAGTTTTGAAATTGTTGTGCGAGGCAGCAGTTTAGGTGTTTACCTATGCCGCCATCTTGGTTTCTCCCCATCCCTCATGTCTTAAACTTTTCTTTTCCCTTTTTTGTTTATACATGTTCATTTCTAAACACTTCTGTTTTTTAAAAAAATATGTTTTTATTGGTTTCAGAGAGGGAAGGAGAGGGAGAGGGAGAGAGAGATAGAAACATCAATGATGAGGGAATCATTGATTGGTTGCCTCCTGCACGCTCTACACTGGGGATCGAGCCTGTAACCTGGGCATGTGCCCTGACCGGGAATTGAACTGTGACCTCCTGGTTCATAGGTCGATGCACAACCACTGAGCCATGCTGGCTGGGCTGCTTCTGCTTTTGTAGGTTATTCTGAGGTGGGCTGCAAGTCATAGTCACCTCGCAGGTTAGCTTTAGCACTTTTCCACTTTGGGAGGGGGAAGCCCTGAGCAGGTGGAGAGAGGGGTGTTGGGCGGGGCCCTGGAAGTGTTCACCTCCTAGGCCCCATATTTACTCTTGGTGGGCACTGGTTGGACTTGCACAGCTTCAAGGCTTCAGTACTTGCCCTGCTCTCTGAAATGGGTATAAATAGCAACCCCCTTCACCAACTTCCCTTGGGACACTGCCAGAAGAACAGGAAAAATATCAAAGTAACTGAAACATTACGTAGAGCTCTAACTACCCAAAACTCTAATGATCATTTTGTAATAACAAGAGTTTTGGTAAATGGAAAAATTTAAGTTGTGTTTCTTTTCTATAACCTGAAAATATTTCGGTATATTTCATGTAAGGTAAATGTTTCTATATATGATACTTTTTTCTCTCAACTAATATTTTCAAATATTTTTCTGGTTGAGATTGTTCTGGTACGGACATTGTTGTCTTAACTTTCCTGTTTAATGTCAGAGTTAAGGAAGGTAGGCAGGCAGCAGGAAGGGTCCTCTTCCAGTGAAAAGGTGGAACACTTGCTGGAAGGCAAGTCAAGGACACCAAGGCACCTTCAGCAGGAGGGCTCCTTTGGGGAGGAGTGGCCGAGCACAGGAGCAGCTGCACATGTGTGCTGAGGGGTAAAGGGCAGGTGTATGTAAAAGTGTGCCTAAAGGACATGTTGCCTCTACCTGTTGGGGGGATAGGTTCTCCAAGAAGGCTAAGTCAAGTCCAAGAGGAAGCCGATTAAAGGGCGAGGGCAAACCTCTGCAATATGAGAGCAGGTTCCGTGGCTACGGGGGTTCAGTCAGCACAGGACACACTGCCTGCCCCGCCAGAGACCAGTAAAGATTACATTTCCTTCTAAAAGGATGCAATAAGACAAGTAACTTAATTAAGATAGTGGCACTTACTGAAATTTGAGGAATTACAGGGAGGGAAATGGCCATTGTTTTATTTTGGGGAATTGAAAATAGGCAAGTTTGTTTTAAAATCTGTTTTGTCTGGTGTAAGGGTTGCAATCCCAGCTTTTTGTTTGCTTGTTTCCATTTTTATGAAACATCTTTTTTAATCCCTTTACTTTCACTCTGTGTGTGTCTTTTGATCTGAAATGAATCTTACGTAGGCAGCATATGGAAGGGTCTTGTTTTCTTATCCATTCAGCCACCCTGTGTCTTTTGAATGGAGCACTTAGTCCATTTACATTTAAAGTAATTATTATTATTATTTTTAAATTTAATTATTATTTTTTAAAAATTTCTTTATTGATTCAGGTATTACATATGTGTCCTTATTTCCCCATTACTCCCCTAACCGCCCCCATTCATGCCCTTAACCCCCTGTTTGTCTGTGTCTATTGGTTAGGCTTATATGCATACATATAAGTCCTTTGGTTGATCTCTCCCCCTTACCCCCACCCTCCCCTACGTTCCCTGAGGTTTGATGTTCTGATCGATGTTTCTCTGTCTCTGGATCTGTTTTTGTTCATCAGTTTATGTTCATTATATTCCATAAGTGAGTGAGATCATGTGATATTTATCTTTCTCTGCCTGGCTTATTTCACTTAGCATAATGCTCTCCAGCTCCATCCATGTTGTTGCAAATGGTAAGAACTCCTTTTTTTACCGCAGCGTAGTATTCTATTGTATAGATGTACCACAGTTTTTTAATCCACTCATCTGCTGATGGGAACTTAGGCTGTTTCCAAATCTTAGCTATGGTGAATTGTGCTGCTATGAACATAGGGGTGTATATATCCTTTCTGATTCGTGTTTCTACTTTCTTGGGATATATTCCTAGAAGTGGGATTACTGGGTCAAATGGGAGTTTCACTTTTAGTTTTTTGAGGAAACTCTATACTGTTCTCCACAGTGACTGCACCAGTCTGCATTCTCACCAGCAGTGCACGAGGGTTCCTTTTTCTTCGAAACCTCGCCAGCACTTATCCTTTGTTGATTTGTTGATGATAGCTATTCTGACAGGTGTGAGATGGTACCGCATTGTCGTTTTAATTTGCATCTCTTGGATGATTAGTGACTTTGAGCAGGTTTTCATATGTCTCTTGGCCTTCTACCTTCTTTCCAAAAGATTCTATTTAGGTCAGTTGCCCATTTTTTGATAGGGTTTATCTTCCTTTTGTTAAGTTGTATGAGTTCCCTGTAAATGTTGGAGATTAAACGCTTATCATTGATATCATTGGCAAATATGTTCTCCCATGTACTGGGCTTTCTTGTTGTTTTGTTGATGGTTTCCTTTGCTGTGCAAAAGCTTTTTATTTTGATGTAGTCCCATTTGTTTATTTTCTCTTTAGTTTCCATTGCCCTAGGAGCAGTATCAATGAAGAAATTGCTTTGGCGTATGTCTGAGATTTTTATGCCTGCAGATTCCTCTAGTATTTTTATGGTTTCCCGTCTTATGTTTAAGTCTTTGATCCATTTTGAGTTTATTTTTGTGTATGGTGTAAGTTGGTGGTCTAGTTTCATTTATTTGCATGTATCTGTCCAATTTTTCCAACACCATTTATTGAAGAGACTGTTTTGACTCCATTGTATGTTCATGCCTCCTTTGTCAAATATTAATTGAGCATAGTGGTTTGGGTCAATATCTAGGTTCTCTATTCTATTCCATTTATCTATATGTCTGATCTTGTGCCGGTACCAGGCAGTTTTGAGAACAGTGGCTTTGTAACACAGCTTGAAATCTGGTATTGAGATTCCCACCTACTTTGTTCTTTTTTCTCAGGATTGCTGCAGTTATTCAGGGTCTTTTTTTTTTTTTTTTATCCCAGATGAATTTTTGGAGAGTTCTTTCTAGGTTTATGAAATATGCCGTTGGTATTTCAATGGGAAGTGCATTGAATTTATAGATTGCTTTGGGTAGTATGGACATTTTGATGATGTTGATTCTACCATTCCATGAACACGGTATGTTCTTCCATCTGTTTACGTCTTCCTCTATCTCTTTTTTCAGTGTCCTGTAGTTTTCCGTGTATAGGTCTTTCACCTCCTTACTAGTTTATTCCTAGGTATTTTAACTCTTTTTGGCGCGATGGTAAATGGGATTGCCTTTTTAGTCTCGCTTTCTGTAAGTTCATTATTGGTGTATAGAAATGCCATAGATTTCTTGGTGTTAATTTTGTATCCTGTTACATTGCTGAATTCATTTACTAAATCTAATAATTTTTTGATGGAGTCTTTAGGGTTTTCTATGTACAATATCATGTCATCTGCAAATAAGGACAGTTTTACTTCTTCTTTTCCAATTTGGATGCCTTTTATTTCTTCTTCTTGTCTGATTGCAATGGCTAATACTTCCAGTACTATGTGGAACAGGAGTGGTGAGAGTGGGCATCCCTGTCTTGTTCCTGTTCTTAGGGGAAATGGTTTTAGATTTTGCTCATTGAGTATGATGTTGGCTGTGGGTTTGTCATATATGGCTTTTATTATGTTGAGGTATGATACTTCTATTCCCTCCTTGTTGAGAGTTTTTATCAAGAAAGGGTATTGGATTTTGTCAAATGCTTTTTCTGCATCAATTGATATGACTATGGGATTTTTATCTCTCAATTTGTTTATGTGATGTACCATGTTTATTGATTTGCGAATGTTGTACCATCCTTGCATCCCTGGGATAAATCCCACTTGGTCATGGTGTATGATCTTTCTGATGTACTGCTGGATCCGATTTGCTAGTATTTTGTTGAGGATTTTGGCATCTATGTTCATGAGGGATATTGGCCTGTAATTCTCTTTCATTGTGTTGTCTTCATCTGGTTTTAGTATTAGGGTGATGCTGGCTTCATAGAAGGAGCTTGGAAGTGTTCCTTCCTTTTAAATTTTCTGGAATAGTCTGAGGAGGATAGGTTTTAGTTCTTCCTTGAATGTTTGGTAAAACTCCCCTGTGAAGCCATCTGTCCCCTGGCTTTTGTTTGCTGGAAGGTTTTTGATGACTGCTTCAATTTCTTCCATAGTTATGGGCCTATTGAGATTTTTAGAAACTTCCTGATTGAGTTTTGGAAGGTTGTATTTTTCTAGGAATATGTTCATTTTCTCCAGGTTGTCTAGTTTGTTAGAATAGAGTTGTTCATAGTATTTTTTTTAAACAATCCTTTGTATTTCTGTGGGGTCTGTTGTTATTTCTCCTCTTTTATTTCTAATTTTGTTTATTTGCATCCTCTCTCTTTGCTTCTTGGTGAACTGGCTAGAGGTTCATCAATCTTGTTTATCCTTTCAAAGAACCAGCTCTTGGTTTCATTGATCTTTTGTATTGTTTTTTGGGTCTCTATGTCATTCATTTCTCCTCTGATCTTTATTATCTCCTTCCTTCTGCTCACTGTGGTCTTTTCTTGTTGCTCTCTTTGTAATTCTTTGAGTTGTAGAGTTAGATTATTTATTACCATTTTTTCTTGTTTTTTTGAGGTAGGCCTGTAGAGCTATAAACTTCCCTCTCAGGACTGCTTTCTTTGTGTCCCATAGCATTTGCATTGTTGTGTTTTTATTGTCATTAGTCTCCAGGACGTTTTTAATTTCTTCTTTGATCTCATTGATAACCCATTGTTTATTAGCATGCTCTTCAGCTTCCAAGTGTTTGAATTTTGGAATGTTTTCATTGTAGTTTATTTCTAAAATTATGCCATTGTGGTCTGAGAAAATGCTTGATATAATTTCAGTCTTATTGAATTTGGGGATACTTTGCTTGTGACCCAACATGTGCTCTATTTTTGAAAATGTCCCATGTGCACTCGAGAAGAATGTATATTCTGTGGCTTTGGGGTGAAATGCTCTGAAGATGTCAATTAGGTCCATCTGATCTAGTGAGTCATTTAGAATTGCTGTTTCTTTGCTGATTTTTTGTCTAGAGGATTTATCCAGTGATGTCAGTGGTGTATTAAAGTCCCCTATTATGATTGTATTGTTGTTGATCTCTCCCTTGATATCTTCCAGGAGTATTTTTTTTTATGTATTTGGGTGCTCCTGCATTGGGTGCATATATATTTACCAGGGTTATATCCTCCTGTTGTATTGATCCCTTTATTATTATGAAGTGGCCTTCCTTATCTCTTGTTATGGCCTTCACTTTGAGGTATATTTTGTGAGATATAACTACTGCTACCACAGCTTTTTTTTCATTTCCATTTGCCTGAAAGATGTTTTTCCATCTCTTCACGTTCAGTCTTGTGAGTCCCTTTTTCTGAGGTGGGTCTCTTGTAGACAGCATATATATGGGTTGTATTTTTTTAATCCATTCAGCCACTCGATGTCTTTTGATTGGAGCATTTAGTCCATTTACGTTTAAAGTTATTATTGAAAGGTACTTGTTTGTAGCCATTTTTATTTTTTGTGCCTGTGTTCCTTCTTACCTTTTTATTTCTTCTTTTTACACCAGTCCCTTTAGCATTTTTTGCATTGCTGGCTTGGTAGTGATAAACTCCCTTAGCCTTTTTTTTTGTCTGTGAAGCTCCTTATTTCCCCTTCAATTTTGAATGATAGCCTTGCTGGATAGAGTATTCTTGGATTCAGTCCCTTGGTTTGCATCACTTCGTAAATTTCCTTCCATTCCCTTCTGGCCTGATGTGTTTCTGTTGAGAAATCGTTTGGTAATCTAATGGGAGCTCCCTTGTATGTAACTTTCTGTCTCTCTCTTGCAGCCTTTAAGATTCTCTCTTTGTCCTGAACATTTGCCATCGTAATTATGATGTGTCTTGGTGTGGGTCTTTTTGGGTTCATCCTGTTTGGGACTCTCTGTGTTTGTGTAACTTTTTTCTTTGCCACATCAGGGAAGTTTTCTGACATTATTTCTTCAAATAGTTCTTCAAACCCTTGTTCCTCTTCCTGTTGTTCTGGCACCCCTGTTATTTGTATGTTGCTTCGTTTCATGTTGTCCCATAGGTCCCTTAGTCCCTTCTCCTGTCTTTTAATTTTTTTCTCCAATTGCAATTCAGTTTGGCTGTGTTTTGCTTCCCTGTCTTCTAATTCGCTAATTCGGTCCTCCGCTTCTCCTAGTCTACTGTTGAAACTTTCCATGGTGTTTTTTATTGCAGCTATATCACTCTTCATTTCTTCTTGATTCTTACATAAGTTGTTATTTTTTTTCATACATTTATTCTTGATTCTTACATAAGGTGTTGATTTTTTTCTTCCGTCCGGTTTATAAACTCTATGACCCTTATTCTGAATACTTTTTCTGACATATTGCATGGCTCTGTTTCACTTAGCTGCTTTTCTGGCAATTCCGCCTTTTCTTTCCTCTGGGGGTATCTTTGTCTACCCATTTTTGGTCTCACCGACTGATCTAGATGTCCAGTATTTCAGGGGCTGCTCCTTGGGTGGCAGTGGCTTCTCTGGCTGTGGTTGCTTCTCGGGCGGTTATGGTAGCAGCTGCTTCTCAGTTGGTAGTGGCACCTCTGGTGGGTGCTGTTTGCAGCAGTGGTGTATCCTCTGGCTGGTGGGGGAGGCTGCTTGTACAGCTGCTGTTTCTTTGATGGGGGTGGGCTGATTATGAGGCTGCTGCTTCTCGGATGGGGATGGGTTGCGCACAGCTGGTGCTCCTTGGATGGGGACCGGCTGCTCACGTAGCTGCTGCTCCTCGGACAGGGGCGGACTGCTCACGTGCTGCTGCTCTTTAGATGGGGGCTGGATGCGTGCTGCTGCTGTTCCTCAGATGGGGTGGGCTGCTCGTGATGCTGCTGCTCCTTGGACAGGGGCAGGTTGCTTGCAGGGCTGCTGCTCCTCGTACGGGTGCGGGTTGCTTGTGCAGCTACTTCTCCTCAGACAGCGGGTGGTCTGCTCGCGCGGCTGCTGCTTCTCAGATGGGCGATGGGCTGCTTGCGTGGCTGCTGCTCCTCGGATGGGGTGAGCTGCTTGCGTGGTTGCTGCTCAGATGGGGGAGCAGGCCGGTCACACAGCTGCTGCTCCTTGGACAGGGGCAGGCCATATGAAGCTGCTGCTCTTAGGCCTGGGGTGGGTTGCTAGCGGGGCTGCTGCTCCTTGGACAGGAACGGGCTGCTCACATGTCTGTTGTTCACGTGGTTGCAGTGCCCTGGGCTAAAGCGTTGTTAAAGTAATTATTGTTAGGTATGTACTTATTGCCATTTTAATTGTTTTCATGCTAGATTTATAGGTGGTTGGTCTGTTATCTTTACTATATGTTTGCCTTTACTAGTGAGATTTTTTTTTCTTTCATATATATTTTTATTACTAGTTTTGGCCTATTCTTTTCCATGTAAAGCAAAGGTTCTAACAAGAGACAAAGAATGACCACACAATTTCACCTCTGGGAACTTATCTGAAAAAAAAGAAACACTAATTTGAAAAGAGATATGCACCCCTATGTTCACTGCAGCATTATTTACAGTAGCTATGACATGGAAGCAACCTAGGTGTCCAGTAATAGATGAATGGATAAAGAAATGGATACACCACACACACACACACACACACACACACACACACACACACACACACACAGTGGATTATTTACTCAGACGTGAAAAAGAATGAAATCTTGCCATTTGTGACAATATGGATAGAGCTAGAGCAGCCGTGGGCAAACTACGGCCTGCGGGCCAGATCCGGCCCGTTCAGCTGTTCTATCTGGCCCGCGGAGCTGAAAGAGCAGAGGGTTCTCTTGCTTTCCCCTCCGCTCCTTTACTTTGAATTTATATTAGTTCACACAAACACTCCATGCTTTTGTTCCGGCCCTCCGGTCCAGTTTAAGAACCCATTGTGGCCCTCGAGTCAAAAAGTTTGCCCACCCCTGAGCTAGAGGGTATTATGCTATGTGAAATAAGTCAGAGAAAGACAAATATTACATAATTTCACTTATATGTGGAATATAAAAAAGTAAACAAATAAGAAAACAAAACAAACAGACTCATAGAAAACAAACTTATAGTTGGCAGAGGTTTGGGCAGTGGGGAGAGGGTAAAAAGGTGAAGAGGATTAAAGGTGAAAAGCTGTAGATACAAACTTTTATAATATATATAAATCATGGGAATGTGAAGTACAGCATAGGGAATACAGTCAGTAATATCACAATAACTTTGTATGATGACAGGTAGGTACTAGACTTCTCTTGGTAATCACTTCGTAAGGTATATAAATGTAAAATCACTGGGTTTTGTACCTGAAACTAAATGTTAACTATATTTTAATTAAAAAGAGTTTTACATTCCAGAATGAAGAAGAAAATAGTCAAGTTTGTAAATAAGAAATCTTAGCATTTTATTTATTTTTTAAAATATATTTTTTATTGATTTCGGAGAGGAATAGAGAGGGAGAGAGAGAGATAGAAACATCAATGATGAGAGAGAATCATTGATGGCTGCCTCCTGCACCCCCCGCACTGGGGATTGAGCCTGCAACCTGGGCATGTGCCCTGACCTGGAATCAAACTGTGGTTCTTAGGTCAACGCTCAACCACTGAGCAACACTGGCTGGGCAGAAATCTCAGCATTTTAGATGTAAGGAGAATGAAATAGAAATGGTTGGATTTTGTGATGTTAAAATAGGAAAATTACTTATGTCACATTTTAAAAAATATATTTTTTATTGATTTTTTTACAGAGAGGAAGGGAGAGGGATAGAGAGTTAGAAACATCGATGAGAGAGAAACATTGATCAGCTGCCTTCTGCACACCCCCTACTGGGGATGTGCCCGCAACCAAGGTACATGACCTTGACCGGAATTGAACCTGGGACCTTTCAGTCCACAGGCCGACGCTCTATCCACTGAGCCAAACTGGTTAGGGATGTCACATTTTTTTTTCCTGTAAAATACTAAAATTCTGGGCATAATGAGGTCAGTAATTGTGAGCAAAGGAAGTAGAACAATAGACTGGGAAAGGTGATATGAACACACGGTGTAGGCCCTTTCTGTGAGGCGTCTTCAGCTTGGCCTGGGTTTACTCAGAAATCTTCAGTCTCTTATCTTTTGTCAGTTATGAATGAACTAGAGCAGTGGTCAGCAAACTGCGGCTTGCGAGCCACATGTGGCTCTTTGGCCCCTTGAGTGTGGCTCTTTCACAAAATACCACGTGCGGGCGCGCACGTAAAGTGTGATTGAAACTTTGTGGCCCATGCACAGAAGTCGTTTTTCGGCTCAAAAGAAATTTCAATCGTTGTACTGTTGATATTTGGCTCTGTTGACTAATAAGTTTGCTGACCACTGAACTAGAGAACTGCCTGAGGGTGAAATGTATGAAAGGCTGATAAATACAGTTAGAAAAATGGCAAGAAAAGGTATATTTGGTGGTTATTGGAGAAAGGCATTTATACGCCTGTTTATCATACTCAGCTTTGGATTGAAGAAGTACCCAATATATCTTCACTTAGCTGGTTTTTACTCAAACCCACAAAGATTTATTGAACATTTCTCATGTCTAATGAGTCAAGAAGGGACCTGGGTTGTGGATAAAGAATGCATAATACTACACAAGTTTCCAAGGATTTATCATCTGGTTGGGGAGATAAGACCTAGACATGTAAAAAGGAAATAAAAATCATACACTAATATTTTAAGACAATAATAGAAGAGTACATACAAGGTATAATTAATTGGTGAATGGGTTAGGAAAAGGTTAAGAGGCTGGTCATGGTAAGCTTTTAAGAGGAAAATTTAAGTTAGAACCTTTTTTTGTAATTTTCTTTATTGATTAAGGTATTACATATGTTTCATTACCCCCCTTGCCCCCCTCCCCCCTGCTCATGCCCTCACCCCCCTGTTGTCTGTGTCTGTTGGTTAGGCTTATATGCAGGCATACAAGTCCTTTGGTTGATCTTTTCCCCTGGACTCCCACCCTCCCCTACCTTCCCTCTGAGGTTTGACAGTCTGATCAATGCTTCTCTGTCTCTGGATCTGTTTTTGTTCATGAGTTTATGTTGTTCATTATATTCCACAAATGAGTAAGATCATGTGATATTTATCTTTCTCTGACTGACTTATTTCGCTTAGCATAATACTCTCCAGGTCCATCCATGTTGTTGCAAATGTTAGGAGTTCCTTCCTTTTTTACAGCAGCATAGTATTCCATTGTGTAGATGTACCACAGTTTTTAATCCACTCATCTGCTGATGGGCACTTAGCCTGTTTCCAAATATTTTATCTGAATGACCTATCTATATGGCAGGACAAATATCTAATTACCGAACATGTGCTGTTCTTAATGTCATGTGAATTATTCTCTTCCCCTTTGAAGCAAGACCCAGGACCTTATTCTGTTCCTTAGCTCAGGATGGCATATCAGCTTCAGGTGTCTGTCTTGTCCTGGGGTCTCATTGTCTTTGGCCAAAGAATCTAGAAGGGCAGAAGGAAAATTTTTTCCCCTACAGGCTATTTAGAAAGTCAGGATTATTAATGTATAGTTTTACATACAGTGAAATTCACCCTTTTTAGGTGAATCTTGATGATTTTGACAAATGTATACAGCTTCGTATGATCAAGTCACAGAACTATTTAATTACTCCAAAAGTTCTCTTATGTCATTTGGTAGCCAGTTCTCTCCCTACTTCTCCCAGCTCCTGACAACCACTGATCTGATTTCTGTCCCTAAAGTTCTGCCTTTTCCAGAATGTCAGACAAATGGAATCGTGTGTATGCAGTCTTTTGTGTCTGGCTTCTTTCACTTACTGTTTTTGAGGTTAATCCGTATCTGTAGTTTCATTCCTTCGTACTACTGGCAAGAGTTTTATTTAATAAGATGAACCACATTTTAAAAAACCCATTTACCTGTTTCCTTGAGTTAGATTTTAAAGGATATATATATATATATATATATATATATATATATTTATTTGTTTTGTTGGGGGGATGTGTATATTTAAATGGAGGTGGTGATATGGTGGGGAGAGGACAGGGCAATTTGGAGGTAAAGAGGCATGAGGTCAGATAGAATGAGTTTCTGTGATATATCCTGACTGTGGGAATGACCAGTAATTCAGAGAGGGAGACTCCTGAGTATGAGGATTTATCTGCATTTTTTATTATTATTCATAAATCCAGTGCAAACATTTATTCCCATTTTATAGTCTAACCAGAATAATTTTCCCCTATCCTGGACTCATATTATTCTGTCCACTTTTCATTCATGTATCAATTTCTCCATCCATCCATTACTTACTCATCCAATCTTTCATCATCTATTTATCCTATTTATTCATCCTTTAGCAACATTATTGAAGGCCTTCAAAGTGCCAGGCACTGAGCTTATGATCAAGTTAAACAAATTAAAAATCATAATCCCTAGAAGTTCTTAGTCTAGTAGAGGACATAGCAGGAAAGTCAACAATTAACAGAAAAATTTATCATATAATCATTTAAATTGCTATTTAACTTTCTATGTGGGTCCTTGAAAGCAGTAAGCTCACCTTCCCCTCTATTTCGATTCCTTGAATACCTTAAGAGTTCAACAAGTATAAAAGATAATTTAAGTTGAAATCCTTTATATTAGTTTTGTCTTTTGGGAAAGAAAAGAAACCTACTTGTGTTTATGTTTTTGCCCTTGCAGGATGCTATATAGAAGAAATTTTGGTGGGGACCCTTAACAAATTGTCTTAAGTGGGTGTAGGGTTCAGGCAAAAATCACAATGTACAGCAGTTACATTTTCCTCAGTACCTATTTGTGATTGAGGAGATGGTTTGAAAAATGCCAATAAGCAACAATCTGTCCTAATGTACAATATTAAATACATGGATTAAAAAATAATATCTGATTCCATTGCATGGAGGTGGATGAGCAAAGGCAGCCAGGATGTCCCTGTGTGCTGAGCCCATGCAGTGTGAGGTGTTGCCAGGGTCAGGCCCTCACCTGGTGAACAGAAATACTGGCCGTCCGACGTCCTAGACTGGTGGTAGAAGTCAGTGTGTACGAGTGACCAATAGCGAGCCCCACACTGGCAGCTGTCTGATACTTAAGCCAGAAGAAAATTCTGTTGCTTTTATACATGTTGTGTGTTTGCACATCTCTGCATGTCCATCCAGGGCCAAATGTCCCCTCCTTTTTAGAGCCCATTATGGTTGATCAAGATTGATGTGCTTTTCTTTCTCTGAGCCACTGTGACGTTTTATCTGAATCACTTCTTAGTTCGTGTGTGTGTGTATCTTTCTCAGAATTATCTATATACTTTTGAAGGCTCTGATTTTAGTTTTGAGGGAAGAACGCTGCATTAATTCCATTTTGTGTGCACCTTGATTGTAATAGATGCTCAGTACACATTTATTGAAAATCTACTTAAATCTGTTTGCTTTGTGTAATTTTCAATGAAAATCTCATCTAAAAATGTTTTCTTATATCTTTCTAGGTTCTTGGCTGAGGATGGCCTTTTAATAAAAAATTTAATTATGTACCCATGTATGTACGTATAGGAGCCCCACAAAGATAGGAAACTCAAAAGGCAGACAGATGATTGAGATACTGAGCCAAGGAAAGGGATAGGTCTAGGTTTGGGGCTTCAAGGGTGTGTGTGAAGGCAATTCATGGGAAGGTGAGAAAGGGAAAATTGCTGTGCCATAGATAAGCCTCCTAATGAAGAAATGATCTGTGCCTGGTACAGGCCCTCTTTCTAATGTAAATCTAACTTACAAAAGGGTAATTTCTACTTTGTTTTCAGAGCTTGTCCTATCTCTGCAGTTTCTCAAAATAATCAGCTCAAAATAATCCTTATGCTAAAGAGGCATATTTTGGGGTGGCATATTCCACTACCTTTCACTAACATAAGGCAATGGGGTAATTGGGAAGAGTCTAGGCTTCTTTCTACATCAGGCAGACTGAGGTTGAAATCCCAGACACTTGGGAAAATGATAAAACTTTTCAGACTCAGTCCACCAACTTATAAAAGATACGAATACTGCCTCACAGTCATTGAGAGGAACTAGACAATATGCACAGTGCCTGACTTTTAATAGTTACTTTATAACTACAATTTTTATTGTTTTGGTTGTGAATGGTCAGTGTAAATGTCATCACCTTATAAGTGCATCTTAAAAACAGGTTGGAAGGATTCTAATAGTTGGTTTGGGTTTTCTAGGTCTCCTCTACAGCACGTAGGTGGGCTTGTCCTCTATAGTATTAGATATCCCTGTCTGGCTATAGACAGGCTGAGAGTAAGGGGGGACCAATCCAGGGGGAGGGCAGCTTTTTAGAGATTACTGGTGATGCAGGGAGGTTGGCCTCTAGGCAGGTGTCAATAGGGGTTGCTTTAGGATAATTCATTAAGCCATATATTTGCTTTGTGTAATTTTCAGTATCTGCTTTATTTTATAATAGAAAACAAAAGACCCCACCAATAAAGAATGAAAAAAAAGCAATATGGAAGCAACCTAGATATCCATCAATGGATAAAGAACATATACACAATGGAATATTACACAGCCATGAAAAAGAATGAAATCTTGTTGTTTGTGACAATATAGATAGACCTAGAGAGTATTATGTTAACTGAAATAAGTCAGACAGAGGAAGACAAATACCATATGATTTGACTTATATATGAAATCTAAAAAAAACAAAACAAATGAATAAACAAAATAGAAACAAACTTATAGATACAGAAAAAAAACTGATGGTTGCTAGAGGGGAGGTGGGGGATGGGTGTAAAAGGGGAAGGTATCAAGAAGTACAAACTTCCAGTTATAAAATGTCATGGAGATGTAACATGTAGCATAGGGAATAGAGTCAATAAAACCATAATAACTATGTATGGTGACTAATGGTTACTAGAGTTATGTGGTGATCACTTTGTAATGTATATAAATGTTTAGTCACTATGTTGTACATCTGGAACTAATATAATATTAGAAAAAGAAAAAAGAAGCAAAATAAAAAGCAAGACAAAAGAAAATCCACGTTTGAGCAGGATGCAGCGAACTTACCCCAGGTCCAAGCCGTGGCCCCTGAGCCTGAGGGGAAACCCACTCAGAACGGCAGATGACAGAGCAGGAGGTTAGGGAAATCTGTTGCTGGCTAGGTGGGTGACACAGGTCAGCTCTAGGCTGGCGAGGCTTGCCATTTCTTTTGGCCACCCCTCAGTGGACCGCTGATGTCCATAGACATGATCTGTCCACTCCAGGGCTTGTTACTTGAGATCTTGTTTCCAGCCAGAGGGAGCCAGTATTTTATTTTTAATTTTTTTTCTTAGTCCTCACCCGAGGATATTTCCCATTGATTTTTAGAGAGAGTAGAAAGGAGGGGGAGAGACAGAGAGAAACATCGATCTGAGAGAGATTCATCAATTGTTTGCCTCCCGCACGCCTGCAACCGAGGCACATGCCCCTGATTGGAATCAAAACCCATGACAATTCAGTCCTCAGGTCTACACTCTATCCACTGAGCCAAACTGGCTAGGGCGGGAGCCAGTATTTTAGAAAGAGGCCATAGTGCTATCCCCACCTTTGGCTCTGGGCTTATCTTTGCCTGGACATCTATCAAGTAACATGGGGCCAATTTACCCTTGACCACAGGTAGCCTGTAGCCATAAGGGTGCTCTTGGGCACATTATTAGCTTATGTTCCCAATCTTTGTTCCTACTGACTTTATCTTGGGGCTGCAAATTTGGCTTTTTTGAGAATGACTCTGAGCCATTGTTGGAAAGCTGCCTCACCCAATTCTGCATTTCCTTTCCTTTCTGCTTTTTAACCAGGCAGCTGAGAAAACGTGTATATTTAAATTATATACATATATATATATATATATATATATATATATATATATGTTTTTATTGATTTTTTTTTTGAGAGAGAGAGGAAGGGAGAGGTGGAGAGAGAGAGAGAGAAAGAAAAAAACATCAATTGGCTGCCTCCCCTAAGCACCGCAACTGGGGATTGAACCTGCAACCTGGGCATGTGCCCCGACCAGGAATCGAACCAGTGACCTTTCGGTGCACGGGATGATGCTCCAACCAACTGAGCCACATCAGCTGTTTATTTCTCATAGGACCTTACTAAAGTCCACAAGAAGACCCTACCATCAATATCATGATATTTTTTTTAGCCTGTATGAACATGTGTTCAAAATACTGAGATGCACAGGCACCTTTCAACCTGCTTTGCTGCCATGGAAGGATGATTGCAGTTTCCTAATTGTGCATGTGTGTGTGTGAGAGAGGTCCTCACTGTGCCTCATCCACCTCAACTCAGCTCACATCCCCCATTTCAGTACTCCAACTTGCAGTATCCCACTTCTGGGAACGGGTTTTGTCTTCATTGGTGTTTATTAGTCAGCTTGGGCTGCTCTGACAAAATCCCATAGACTGTTTGGATGGAACAATAGACATTTATTTGTCACAGTTCTTACTAGGTGGAGAGGGAGGGGCCTCTGGTCTCCCTTCTTCTCATAAGGATACTAATCCCATCATCTGGGGCCCACCCTCATGACCTCATCTAAAACCAAATCACCTCCTAAAGGCCCCCACCTCCAAATACCATCATATGGGGGGCCAGGGGGGGGGTGGGCACAAAACATTTAGTGCATAACAGTTGGGAGGGAATCTTTTTTTTAAAATATATTTTATTGATATTTTACAGAGAGGAAGGGAGAGGGATAGAGAGCCAGAAACATCGATGAGAGAGAAACATCGATCAGCTGCCTCCTGCACACCCCCCACTGGTGATGTGCCTGCAACCAAGGTACATGCCCTTGACTGGAATCGAACCTGGGACCCTTCAGTCCGCAGGCCGACGCTCTATCCACTGAGCCAAACCGGTTTCGGCAGGAGGGAATCTTTTTTACAACCTCCTGGAATTTTCCTTTATAATTAGTCATTATACTTCCAGGTATAGGATTATCTGATTGTCACTACTGTAGGGCCATGAGGACGGCCTAGTCTCCTCTGCTTCATTATTGTGTCCCTGGTGTTTGACATACAGTAGCTGCTCAATAAACATTGTTGACTGAAATTTCTGAACTAAAAGTCCTGGAAATACAAATTTGAATGTAACTTGGTTCTTGTTCTTGAGGAACTTAGGAGAGGAAGAAGATATTTATAGGATTCTTTCCATACAATATGATAAATTTTATTAAAGGATAAAGGTGAAAAAGGCCTTGAAGTCCTAGTATGAGCCATTATTTTTTCCCATTGTGCTTACAGAATCAGAAACTATTCATATTATATATGCTTTCTTTATTAAGGTAGGCCAAAATCAATGTCCCTTTTCCTATAAGATGTCTGTGGGTTTGTACTGGAGGCAAATAAATAATATATACAAAAAAATGAAATAAAGGATAAGGGTGAGGTTGAGATGTGACAAGGGGAAGAGTGTCATTCTAACTGGGGTGGGAATGATCACGAAAACTCACAAGATAAAGTAATGCTATTATAAAGAGTTTTAATTGAAGTAAAGAATGAAAAGAAATAAGACAGGGGACAGGTATTATAAGCCCCAGGGTTGTCCCCATTTGCATCAATATGTATAATAAAACATTATTACTGTTATTAGTCTTTACCTCTGCTTGAAAAGTTTGCTACAGTTTACAGCGATAGTCACCACATGCCAATCTGTAGACTGGCCAAGTCACAGAGAGACAGGACAGGTCAGGGCTCTCTAATCTGCATGTTAACCAGCTCCCTCCCCTCACCCCGGGAACCCCTGGTGTAGAGCAGTGGTTCTCAGACTGAAGCAAGCACCAGAGGCAATGGGAGGTTTGTTAAAATGAAGATGGCTTGGCCCTACCTCCAGAGGTTCAGATTTAGTAGGTCTGGGGTGGAGCTGAGATTTTGTATTTCTAACAAATCCACCGGTGCTGCTGTTGCTGCTGGTCTGTGAGCACATCTGCAGACTCACCGGCATATATCTAAAATGAATTCTGCATTTCTTCACTTTCTTAAACAGAGGATTTTGAACATCATCACACCCTCCCTTGATGACACAGGATCATCATAATGAACATCATTATGTTTCTGTTCAGTGACCCACAGAGGTGGGGGTGGGGATATTTGAGCTGGTCAGCACCAGCCAGCAGTCAGCACAGGTTCCTGTCCTCAAGACGCAGAAGGGGCCTGGGACCTCCTGTGCTCCCACTAGCGGGACACTAACCTTGCAGTCACTAGTTCACAGGGAGGCCCTGAGGGTTTGGGGAGGGGTCCAAGGAGGCCACTTCTCCAGAGGGCCACTTAGGGGCCTGGATCAGTGGTATTTTACCAATTGGTACAGAAGTATTTCAGCATTTCAACAACAGTAAGTCCACACAATTCATATCAACCCTGAATACATGTCGGTTCTGTGACTGCCCAGTTCAATAATGGGTAGTTTTTATTGTTTAACTAGAGGCCCGGTGCATGAAATTTGTGCAGGGGGCGGGTGTCCCTCAGCACAGCCTGCACCGTCTCCAATCTGGGACCCCTTGAGGGATGTCTGACTGCCCGTTTAGGCCTGGTGGGATCGGGCCTAAACGGGCAGTTGGACATCCCTCTCACAATCCAGGACTGCTGGCTCCTAACTGCTTGCCTGCCTGCCTGCCTGATTGCCCCTAGCCACTTCTGTCTGCCAGCCTGATCACCCCCTAACCAATCCCCTGCCAGCCTGATCGACACCTAACTGCTCCCTGCTGGCCAGATTGCCCCTAACTGTCCTCCCCTGCCAGCTGGGTCGCCCCTAACTGTCCTCCCCTGCAGGCCTGGTCACCCCCAACTACCCTCCCCTGCTGGCCCGGTCACCCCTAACTGCCCTCCCTTGCCAGCCTGGTTGCCCCTAACTGCCCTCCCTTGCCAGCCTGGTTGCCCCTAACTGCCCTCCCTTGCCAGCCTGGTTACCCCTAACTGCCCTCCCCTGCTGCCCTGGTCACCCCCAACTGCTCTACCCTGCAGGTCTCGCGCCTCCCCCCCAACTGTCCTCCCCTGCAGGCCTCGTCTCTCCCAGCTGCTCCCCTGCAGGCCTGCTCCCCGCAACCACCCTTCCCTGCAGGCCCAGTCACCCCCAACTTCTCTCCTCTGCCAGCCTGGTCTCCCTGCAACTGCCCTCCCCTGCAGGCCTGGTCCCCCGCAACTGCCCTCCCCTGCAGGCCTGGGTCCCCCCCAACTGCCTTCCCCTGCAGGCCTGGTCCCCCCCAACTGCCCTCCCCTGCTGGCCATCTTGTGGTGGCCATCTTGTGTCCACATGGGGGCAGGATCTTTGACCACATGGGGGCAGCCATCTTTGACCACATGGGGGCGACCATCTTGTGTGTTGGAGTGATGATCAATTTGCATATTACTCTTTTATTAGCTAGGATGTTTCTTTCTCCTTATTATCAAGTCCTCATCTATCATTAATTGTTAATTTTTACTCATTCATTGAACAACTGCCAAGCACTTTGGTTTTCTATAAAGGTGAATCGGCATACAGTGAGTGTGCAGCCCAGCTGGGAAATTACACAGGGTTCTTACCTTCTGTTGGTAAAATTTGAATGCATTCTTGCCATTCTGATTTTGCAGAATAGTGAAGTTAAAAATGAAAAAATATGCAAAAGCCTTTTCAAATGGTTATGTGTTACACAAATAAAAGAGATTGTTTTTCTCTTTACTGGAAGTGTTAAAAATAGGATCTCCAGATAAGTGGCATAATTGAAGTGGCATTTTCTCAAAAAATTTCAGCCTGGCACACTATAGCAAATGCTTATGAGTATCAAGTTATAAATCGAATCTGAACAAAAGGGCTGGGAGCAACGTTATTAACAAGCGTGTGCTCCGGCCGGGGTGAGGAGGCTCTGTGTCCTTTAAGTGGCAGTCAAAAGCTTTTTTTCTCCCAAAATAACCACATTTTCATTGCTATTCTCCTGTTTTGAGCTGTTCTTTCTTTAGCAATGAATACAAGTTAGGCCAGATTGTGAGTGACAGTGGTTAAGTGCTTTCTGGTTGGGGGAACAGAGCAGCAGACATGAGTAGGAGAGTGGGGTATCAGCCACAAGCAGGCTTCATGGCCCCAATCCCCTGAGGGTGAAAGGACAGGAGTGATTTAAAGGTCCTTCAAAAATAGCTTCTCGCTCCTGTGCTGGTTTGCTACAGTGCTGGCTCCTGGGTCTGCATCAAAACAAGCCTATGACTTATTGGTTTAATCTCATTGTTCCTTTGCTTTTCAGTTGGGAGTAGCTGAGTCAGGCTGGGCCTCAATTAAAAAGACTAGTGGAAATACAGTTTTCTGAATTTTAACTTTCCCGAACCCATCTAGAGGGGCTTCCTTGGTAAATGGCCCTTGTTCCATGGATCAGTTCATTTTGGCTATAAGACTGAGTTAGAAGAGACTGGTTGAACCAGGCTGTGAAAGTGCACATCATACTGTGTTGGAGAAAATATGAAAAAAAAATGCTCTATATAGAATTCAGGCTGAGTGGTAAAATCTATCTTCACCTTTTCCAGGAACTCACTAGGTGACCTGGAATACGTTTTCAACTCCCCGCATCTAGATTTTTCATTCCAGGCCATCTTTACACATAGGAAGGCTAGGGGGTTACTTCTAGATGTGTGGCAGCCATATTTCCCAGAACTCAATAGGAACACATGGCCTAGAATTTTTTTTTTTTGTAAATCCTCATGCCAGGGTATTTTTTCCATTGATTATTTTTTTTTTTTTAATAGAGAGTGGAAGGGAGGGGGAGGACAGAGAGAGAGAAATATTGATCTGTGAGAGACATATCAATTGGTTGCCTCCTAAATGTTCCCCTCCTGGGATCAGGGATCGGACCTGCAACTAGGGCATGTGCCCTTGACCAGAATCAAACCCACAACCCTTCAATTAGAGGGCTGATGCTCTAACCACTGAGAAAACCAGCTAGGGTCTGAAAATATATAAATATATAAATATATATAATATATTTTTATTGATTTCAGACCAGAAGGGAGAGGGAGAGAGAGATAGAAACATCAATGATGAGAGAGAATCATTGATTGGCTGCCTCCTGCATGCCCCCTACTGGGGATCAAGCCCACAACCCAGGCATTTGCCTTGACCAGGAATCAAACCATGACCTTCTGGTTCATAGGTTGATGCTCAACCACTGAGCCACACTGTCCAGGCTGGAAATATTTTTAACGTATATTCATTTTAATGGAATATTGCCTACTGATTTGATGCATTTGCGTCCATGATACTTGATGTTTGAGGGTTCAGAAGAGTAGGAAGATTGAAGTTGGGGATGTTCAGGAAAATCGCTTATGCATGATTGCTATATCCTTATGAAAGTTATCAGTTTGGTTTATTTATCACTGGTGAGATAAATTCTGAAAGCAGGAGAGATGGGTGGGGGCTGCTGAAAGGAATTCATTCATTCATTTACTCCTCCATCCACTTGGATATTTACTTGGTATGTGCCTGGCACTGTGTTAAGTGGTGAGAATATGCTGATGACTAGGATTTGAACTTTAGGCCAGTGGAAGACATAGACAAGTAGACAGGCTTTACAGAATAACAGGTAGTGCTACAGCTTGGAAAATAGAGGCAGCACATGTGAGAAGCACCAGACATGGTGGCCAGAGAAAGCTTCCTGGAGGAAGCAGTATCTAAGACTGAATGAAATTGAGTCATGCAAAGAAGGATGTTGGGGTGGCAAGACTGTTCAGGGCAAAGGAAAGAGCGTGAACAGAAACCTAACAAGACTGAGAGCCTTTGAGGGAGCTGGAAGTATTCCAGTCTGGCTGGCAATTGTGAAGGGAGACAACTGTCTGGAAAGCTCAGCCTCCTTAAACTACTTGAACTTCAACTGCGTGTGATGGAGAATCCTCTGGAGGACTTTAAAGAGCCACAATAAGGTTTGCACTAGAGAACTTTGATTCTAGTTTCACTGTGGAGAATGGCTTGGAGATGAGAGTGATTTTATCAAGGAAAGCATTAATAGGAGAGGACTGGGGGAGGGCAAATCCAGGACTCCCCTGGAGTGGCAGTGAGGGTGGAGGGCAGTGGATGCACACAGGAGAAACTGGATCAAATGTGGGGATGCGGGAGAAAGAAAGGCAAGCATGCTGCTTAGATTTCTGGTTGGGGCAACTGGGAGGAAGAGCAAGGTTTTGGAGGGAGATAATGACTTTTATGTTTTTGGCCATGTTGTTTTGAAATGAGAGGATGAGGAGCAAGTGTCTAAAAGTTGGATCTAAGGTGTGGCGCTGAGGGTGAGAGATTCAGAATCATTGCCAGGTACTCATGGGAACTAATGCTTTTGTGAAAGGTGAGGAAAGGTGAGAAAAAGTGTCCTGAACAGAATGCTCCTAAACATCAACATTTAAGGAACAGGCAGAGGAGGAGAAAGCTATCTATGCCATTGAGAAGTGGCCAGAGAAGTTGGGGGAAATAAGAGTGGTCTCTTGGATGCATAGGGGTGGCATGTTTCACACAGAGGATAGTCAGCAGGATCAGATGCTGCCAGAGGTCAAGGAAGATGAGGGCTGTAAAGGTTTGATTTAGCAGCAAGAGGATGTTGGAGACCTTGAGACCTTGAGGAGAGCAGCTCGGTGGATGTTTGGGGACAGGGGCTGATTGCAGTGGCTGAGAAGACAAGGAGAGGAGAGAAGCCAATGGGTAAACATAGACAACTCCTTCAGAAAGCTCAGCTTCAACGGGAGGGATGGCAAGTTGTTAGAATATGGGTAAAAGTACAGAAAATGGAATCCTGAAGAAGAATGATCTTTACTACATAAGGACTGGTGATGTCGTTACATTAAGCTTAACTTAGAATACACAGACATTTACCAGTAAAACCTATCTCCCCTCATTCACTTCTCCCTTTACCTCCCACCCCCTAGTTTGTCTTCCTGTCGCATGTATCTCAGATCTCCAGCAGGCTGTATCCTCCTCTGCTCGCTTTGGGGCTGCTCCTTTGGGCCCCTGTAGATCTAAGTGGGACCAGGCTTCCTGTGCACTGGGGCAATGCCCAAGCTCATCTCCATCCTGCTTTCTCCTGGAGAGCCAGAAGCACCAACCCATAAGGCTGATTTAGGGCCGAACCTTCTGGGTTCTGAATAAATGGGTAGAATCCTAAACATCATGTCATACAAAGTCATGACATTGTATTACGTGCACTAGTTTGTTGTGCTCTTTTAGGCTGGACAGTTACTAATACTTCAAAGTGCACATTCTGGGCAGCGAAGGTTCTGGGGAAACTGTGGAAAAGGGGGTTTATCCGCAGGTACACAGCCTTCCCCGCTTCCCTTTAGTCACTCTTTTATACCCCTGGCTTCTCTTGATCTGTCTGTTGGCTCAAGTTCCCTCTTGTTGCAGTGGTCAAACTGTTGTGAAAGTTTAGTATTGCTGTAATCATTGCAGTGTTCTGCTTTCAAATTAAGGCTGAAGTTTTCTGCATACAAGAGTAGAAAAAATAAATGGAGCAGCTGCTGTTGATTTCCTCTCTTTTTCAGTGGTAACTATTCTCATCTTAGGACTTAGTAAGATCTGTCTTTGTGGACAGGCTTAATTATTTTCACTACCCATAACTCTCTCAAAATCATATATCCTTGAGTAATTGAAGGAAAACATCAGAGAGACATGATATTTTTCTGTCCACTTGTAGATGCAATTCTGGTTCTTTCTGTGGGTCTCTTTGCCTGGCTGCACCCTGATAGGTTAGGAACTGGTCTCTTCTTCTTCCCAAGGAGCTTTGCTAAGGCTTGATGTCCATACAAGGCTGATAGCATGATCGGGTAGCAGCGTGGTTGGAGGAGAGGCTGAGCTGCATCCCCTTGTTCTTTCAGATTCAGGGTTCCCTATGAAAATGCCAACACTTTTGCAAGACTCAGTCCCACTTCAGCAGAGGCCAGCTGACTAACTCATAAAGATTCTGTGCGAACAAGAAACCACGTACATGGGGCTTCAAGGAAGGGAAGCTGAGCTGTCTGGGGCAGGAAAGAGAGACACATTCTTTAAGCTTTTGCTTTTTTCTCACCTTGTGCTCAGACTGTTGAAGGAGAAGGCTAGTTAAGTTTTATGCTCTCTATGAAGACTCTTACTCATTATTAAGATTTAAAATTCACCAGGAAGCAAATGTAAAAAGTCAGTCTTCCAACTTTATGTATTTTGGAAAGTACAATTAGAATTAGTTATGATAATACTGAAACATCATCTAAATTGAAAACTTGTATTCCAAAGATCCAATGAAGTAATAGAGAGTAAGAAAAAAGCTGCCTTCTGATTGCCTAGACTTCCCTTCATATTGAAGTCTAGGGAAATGGGTGTGAGATTGGAAGACAGGGATTATTTAATTTAGAGGAGAATCATGCAAGGCCATTATGAGGGAAGTGATCAGCAGTAATATATTTCATAGATTAAAACTGAAAAAGGATGTCTGTCATTAGGGAAAGCTGCCTGCCTGTGTTAGGCTGGGAAGCTCTAGATGGGTTTCTGAAGAAGACTGCAGTCTCCTCCTCTGTGAGTGATTTGAACATATATTTGATAGAAGGTATCACATTGGCGCTGAGTGGCTGCATAGGTGTGTAAGACATGGTCTCTGACCTCTGGGAACCACAAAAAGGGGGAGTTATGGATGGTTCACAATTTGAAGGGAATAGACATCATTTCTCAAAACCATTCACTTGAGAGAATGAATTAATCTTAGAACAGTTAAAAAAGGAAGAAGAAATATTTTGACCCCATGATTTGTAATTGGCCCAGCCCACATTAACCCCTATCCTTTCCTCCCAGCCATCTCCATAATCTATGCCTGGGCTTTGAATTTGGCCCTGGTCCCAATCTTCTCTCTCTCTCTCCCTCCCTCCCTCCCTCCCTCCCTCCCTCTCTCCCTCCCTCCCATAGTTTTTATTTTGTAGAGCAATTTTAAGTTCACAGCAAATTTATCAGAAAGTATAGAGAGTTACCTACCCAGCCTTCCCCACTATCAACATCCGTGTACCAACATTGACACTTCATTATCACCCAAACTCCATAGTTTACGTAGGGTTCTCTTTTTCTGTTGTATATTCTGTTGGTTTTGACAAAGGTATGATGACATCTGTCCTTCATTAGAATATCATACAGAGTAGTTTCACTGCCCTAAAATTCTCTGTCCTCCACCTATTCATCCCTCCTGTAGCCCCTGGCAACCACTGATCTTTTTACTATCTCCAGTTTTACCTTTTCCAGAATGTCATATGCTTAGAACCATATAGTATGTATAGCCTTTTCACACTGGCTTCTCTCACTTAGTAATATGCATATGCGTTTTCTCCATGGCTTGATAGCCCATTTCTTTTTAGCATTGAATAATTTTTCCAACCTCTTCTGACTGTCCTCAGCTCTCTGAGGCTGCCTTCTGGAGCAGACAGAATCAAAGGCAACAAGGATGTCTAGAGGGTCAACATTTTTTTTGGCCACTGAAGTTGAGAAAGTTACCCCTAGAGAAAAGCTACATCCCTTTAAAGCTCTACCTGAATATGAAATTTTGGAATTTTTTTCATCCTATTCGAGTGGGCAGATGAACTCTTTGTTTATTTGTAGGACCATATCACCTGGGACAGTCCCACGACTGGAACTTATGGCCCTCTTGCCATCTGCACAGACTCTTTCCCCACCCCCTGCTTTCTGTGTTGGCTGCTAATACCATCCTGTTGTCACTGCTGTCAAGCTCCACTCTGCCACTCTGTTCCCGGAGATGTGTTGTTGTATCAGATGATGTGAGCTGGCCTGAATGCAGGTGGGTTTTGCTGCCACAGAGTTGGTACAGTCTGTCTTAATTTTATTGATGCAGAGCTGGCATTTCTTGTAGTCAAAGAAAATATCCCCACGGAAGTAGAGAGGACCCTCTTTCCTCTGGTGTTAAAGCATTTGATCTGAATCCTGAATGAGTATCTGTCTGCCTGTCTCTCTTTCTGGTTCTGGTGGGACAGGATGCAGTACAATGGAGACTCCTGCTGCAAAGATCCTGTTTTGAGTGTCAGGGTCACTCACATTGATGTGTTTGTTCATCTTGTTGAAAGACATTTTCTTTCAGCCCCCATCAGTGGATATTTACTTGGGGACTAGGTCTGTAGTGTAGCACAGTAAAAATTCTCAAAGTTTGTGCTAGTGTCTTATTAATGAGTTCTCCTTATGGGTTATCTATACTAAGCCATTACCTTAAACTCTCTCTCCCACATGTTGGCTTTATTGTAAAAGACTGTTTAATTAGGGAACCCTCATATTTCAACGCTTTGGGACAGCTCTCACAGTTCCTTGATAGTTTAAGGAAACTAATTTTATGTCTAATCATTTACCTTTCTGATTATGGAAGCAGAAAAGTACTGATTCTTGTGGAGTGTTGCAAAAGGAACTTAACTATAGAAATAATGGGCTTTCTGCAAACGTGAAGAATTATAATAATACTTTGAGAAATAAAGCATTGTTGTCATGCTTGATTTTGCCTTCAATTACAGTTTGCCAACTCATATATCATCTCATGAAATTATTTGAGAAACATCTTTATTTTTCTGTTCCCTGTTTGCCCTTTTCTGTTTTGAAAATTTTATTTATCTTCTTATAGAGCTCTCTTTTTCTGCAAACAACGATTTCCGTAAATAACACTGCTGGCTAGAGCAGCAGACTGGCTTTCATCCCTTCTCTGTGATGATACACTCTGTCTACTGAAGTATTGACATAAAGTCTGCAGGCTCAGTGATAGTGTCTACTGTGTCTATTTACAGAAAAGGAATTTGCCTGGACCTATTTTCTTTGGGCAGAGGGAGGGGAAGGAGATGGTTACGGACATTGGTACATTGTTCTGAGAATGATATATAAATTGCAATGAAACATGCAAAATATAAAACACAAAGACAAGATCTTAGACATCCAGGACTCAGGATCCAAGATTAGAAATTCCAAATACCATAGCAAATAGCTAAGCTCAAATAAGAAAGAGATGGTAAAATAGATAACCTGGAAGAGTCAATGGAAAAAGTGATTTTAAGAGAATGATAATATTTTATTTCAGGTTCTTGTAAATATTAACCATGACCTTCAAAAAGAGACAAATACTGAAGGAACCATGAAGCTCATGACATAAATATATACCTAGCTCATGACATAAATATATACCTTTATAAACTTACATGTATGAAAAGGGGCAAGTCCTGGAAGGAGGTATGTAAAATGGAGTGCAGTGAGAACAGAGAGTTCTGATATCTATATTTCTTTAAATGGTGGGATACTGGGTGAGTTTTACCACCCCCCCCCCCGCCTTTTGCATTCAAAGAAAATTAATAAAAAGAACTAGAAATTTTCCTGCCAAAATACTTTTTCTCCTTGTGTTATACAAATAAAATGGGGTTTTTGTCTATCTATAATTCTGTCTCTTCTTGCATAATTTTCCAAATAACCATACAGATTTCTTTTCTTTTTAGCTACATTTGCAGGGAACACTGTGAATGGTCAGATTTAAAATCTAGGCTACTTTGTAAAGTGAAAATTAGGGGGCTCGGGTGGGGATGAACCTGAAGAGATAGATGGTCACTCCCAGGGCAGGGTCAGGTGTGGGTTGGGTTCAGCTGCTTGGAACATGTGAATGCACCCTCTCTATGTAGGGGTACTGCTGGGGCAGGAGTACCAGGCATTTATTCAGTTATGGGCAGCAGTTTACCTGACAACTTCTGCAGGACGGTTAGCATGCATAAAGCAATATTCAAAAGTAAGAGATGGTTTACTATAAAAAAACAACAACACTATAGCTTAAGCCACAGTATTTGGGGACTGGTGATTAAAGGGATTTATTTTTTAAGCAATAACTTTATTTCTCATGGAGACAAAATTTTATTGTTTAGAGATCATCTGTCTTCCACAGCCACAGGCTGTACTCAAAATGTATTAGATGCCAGAGTAATCCACTTAAGGAGAGTGAAGTTCAAACCTTCTTAGAATCCACATAACTGCTGACCAGATGGTGGCTGGAGAGCTTATAAGAGGGGCCTTCAGGCTTCTTGAGGCCTTCAGACCTCAGCAAAAGGCAGAGATGAGCCACCTTAGGTATAGTGCCTCTAGTTAAAATGGCAAGAAAGAGGCAGAGGCCTAGGGACTGGAGAATTGTAGACTCAAAGACTCACAGGGGAGCAGCAAAGCCAACTGGTCACCCACCGACCTGTCCTCTCTCGGACCCCATAGCCTAGATAGGACACACATGGGTGTACTATCATAATGCCAACTGGACCGATTTGTTAATTTGGAAAACAAACAAAAATCTAACTTTGTGCTTGATTTTATGTGAAGTACTCTGATAAATCGAGTCATTGTGGGGAGAGTGTCTTTCATACTTGCAGTCAGACTTATTTTTCAAACGATTTACAACCTCTTTGGTGATGTGATAATCTAGCTTAAAAACTGAGTGAATCTAGTTACTGTTTCTGATTCTTTTGTAAGCTAAACTGTAGTGTGGAGTTAAACCCACTCTTTTTTTTTTTTTTTAAATTAATGAGAAAACAGCAGCCAGAAATGTTCTGTGACTTGTCCAAAGGCACCAGTGATTGACAGGCTGAGCATGTCCTGGAGCAAAGGACTTTTCGCCTGGAGAGGGCTTTCTCCATTGTCTCCTACAGGAAAGCTGGTCATCATTTTGGAAAAGGGGCTCTTATTTACTGGAAGGCTGCTCTATTTTTGTTCTTCAATAATTCTGTTTTCATTTGTATTTCATTGATTACTAATGAGATTTGTCATTTTCCCATAGGTTGATTGGAAATCTTTCAAAAACAGGTAGCTCTTTTCTTGTGTTAGTGGATGCAGTGATGTGAGTGGGAGGACTGG
This sequence comes from Plecotus auritus, assembly GCF_963455305.1. Lineage (NCBI taxonomy): Eukaryota > Metazoa > Chordata > Mammalia > Chiroptera > Vespertilionidae > Plecotus > Plecotus auritus. Next base: position 127,994,293 of record NC_137772.1, on the reverse strand, counting down.
CCTGTGTTTGCCATGTGGGGTGGTCATGTTTAGAGAGCAAGCCACAGACTCTCAGAGCTGGAGGAACCTTAGTAATTGCCGAGCCTGATTTGCACTTTCAAACTGAGAAACTGAGATGCATAGAGACCAAATGACCTGTCAAAAACCAGAGCTGTGACTGGAACCTGGGACTCTTGACTGACTATATTATTGCAAGTACTGCACTTCTAAACAGAAAGGTCCATTACAGTATGTTAAACTGCAAAAGTAAATGTAATAAGTTTTAGGAGCTCAAGCTGGCTGTTCTTTACCCCAGGTCATAGTCTGAAGTGTTTATTAACCAGTTTCCAGGATCATCTCATGTGTTCCACTTTCCTATAAACGGAGTGCTTCCATCTATCTAATTGAGGCTTCCTGCATGATAATTCCAGCCATAAATTTTATTCCATGCTGCAAAGCCTCAGAACCACAAGTGATGCTGAATTTCATTGCCTGATTTGTGGTTAATTACCTAATGTACATTTTGTTCTTGGAGAATTGCCCTTGGTTACTTTTTATATATTCTTTAGTTTTGTGTTCTCACCAATACCCAGCTGTTATTTCATCTTTTCATTTGTTCTTTTATCAGTTTCTGGTGCCACAGGGTCACATCAAGCAGGTTCTGTGTATATAATTAACCAGGAGAGCATACTTATTTAAAATTTGCCAGGGAAGAAGCGAAAGAGTATGGTACTTCTGTAGATAAAGGAGATGATAAAGATGGATGGTTTGTGAGAAAAGTGATGCTCTAAGCAAATGGAATATGACACTATACTAGTCTCTAAGACTTTTCTTTAAATTCACATTTTCACTGCTGTAGATCCTCCAGCACAGAATGTTAGTTACTTTCATGCATTTGCCTGTGAACATGTGGAGCTCTTTGGAAGTCTCATGGACATATTAAGTTGAACATATCCCACTTCCCCATGTGCTTTCCTTCTTGCCAAATGGCACCACCATTTATCCAGTTATGGATCCCCCAAATTTGTTGCAGTCTCCCTCAGCCCACATCTACTTCATCAGCAAATCCTGCTGACTCTACTTTAGAAATTAGTTCTGAATATAAGCAGTTCTCACCATCTATCTATATAACTATGTCTCTGTTCCAAGCCAGCATCATTGCTTAGCTGGAGTCTACATTGGTCTCCTAACTTGTTCCCTTCTCCAAATACTTATTCTCTAGTCTGTAGCCGGATTTATCCTTTTATGATTTAATCCCATCATTTTGTATTTATGCTCAAATACTAACTTGGCATTTTAGTCTCACTTAGAATATATAGTCTAAAATGTATTACGGCAAAATAAACAACCAAACAAACAAACAAACAAATAAATAAATGTATCACAGGTAAGGATCCTATATGATCAGGCCATAGGGACGTAACTGACCTATTCTGTCAGCCTCATTGACTTGCACTCTAGGCACACAAGCTTTCTTGCTACTTTCAGACACACCAGACATGTCCCTGTCTCAGGCCTTCACACTTGCTCTCCTCTCCTTCATGGATGCTCCAACTGGGCTTGCTCTCTCATTTCAGTCAATTATCTGCTTAATGCCACTTCCTCAGAAGGACCCACCTTGACTCCCACATCTAAATTGAACTCCTTGGTTACTCTCTATGCCCTTAGCCTTTATTTTGCTACTAGTGGCCCGATGCACGAATGAAGATTCGTGCAAGAATGGGCCTTCGTTCCCCTGGTGCTGTGGACATGGCCTTTGCTCTGGTTGGAGCAGCCTTTCTGCCTTCCCACACTGCCCAGAGGCCCCAAGCGGCTGGGGTGGTGCAGAACGCCTGCATCATTGCTATGGTAGCACCTGTGTATGCAAATTAACCCGCTATCTTTGTTGGGTTAATTTGCATACTCACTCCTGATTGGCTGGTGGGTGTTGCGAAGGTACGGTCAATTAGCATGTTACTCTTTTATTAGGTAGATATTGAATATGTTGTAGAAGCATTTGCTTGTTATCTGCCCCCTTGACTAGATTGCAGGCTCCATTAGATAGGCATTGGGTTTTTTTACTGTTTCTGCTACAGAAAATAAATACTTGTTAAGTGATGAGATAATTTAGTTTGGATTTAGAGAGTTTGAAAAGATATGTGGGAGTTCCAGGTGGATTTGTTTAATTAACAGCTATAAATGTGAGCTCATGGCCATGGGAGAGGTGTAGGACCGAGGCTAGTTTGGGAAAGGATGCCATAACCTCTGGTGAATGTGCAGCAGGAGAAGGGAGCTGAAAAAATGGGACTGTGGGGAACCTCACATGTAAGGGATGGGCAAAGCAGGCCACTTGTGTGGAAAGAAAATATCAACTATAAGAGTAACTGGGCCCAGGACTTCTTAGAAGCCCAAGTAGGGATTGTTGCTCGAGTGGGGGATGCATTCTGAGGGCAAATGCTGCAGAGAGGTTTTGTATGAACAGAAGTGTGGATGGTAGATTTGCTAGGTAAGGGGTTGTCATTGATCTTGGGAAGAGCAATTTCAGAAGATGGCATCAGGAGGGCACTGTGGTGGGTTCAGGGATGAAAGATGGTTAGACCTGAGGATTGTTTGAGATGGTCTGAGAGAAATAAGGCAGTAGCTTATGGTAGAGCCTTAATATTATCTCTCCTTGCTTAAGTGCATAGTCCTCCCTAAAATGTATTTTACAAAGTAGGCATTCATGTGTGTGTGTGTATATATATCTACACACATATAATACATGTATTATATATACCCCATATATTAATTATATATAATACACATATAACTTGTCTCCTGATTATTTTAATAATAAAATCTTTGACTGGATCAGAAAAACTTACCACTGTTAATTTTATGTTTTCTCTAAATAGATTTTAATTGATGAATTCTAATGGTGAACTTTATTTCACAAATCCCATGCAATCACAATGGAATAGAAATTGGTACCCCTCACCCCACCCCCAGGATCTAGAAAACAACCTGAGGTTATTTGAGCTCCAGTTGTAGTACTGTCTTTGTTACTTCTAATTAAGTAATAATCTTGCTTTAATGTGAGTTGCTTCTTAATAAAGCATGAGCTGGTAATATTTTTAAAATCTTAAGTCTTTATTGAAATATATCCTGCATATAGTAAAATTCATGATTATTTTATTTTTTATTGAGCAACAGATTGTATACATTAAATTCACTCTTTTAAACTGTGCAGTTCAGGTTTTAATATATTTACAAAGTTATGCAACTGTCACCACTATCTAAGTCCAGAATATTTTCTTCATCCCCCAAAGTAACCTCATTTGGGCCTTCTCCAGCCCTCTAGCAGTCACTAACCTACTTTCTATTTCTATGGATTTGCCTGTTTTGGATATTTTCTATAAATGGAACCATATAACATGTGGCCATTTGTGTCTGGCTTTAGTTAAAATAATGTTTTCAAGGTTCATTCATGTTGTAGTTTGAATTAGATCACTATTCCTGTATTTATGGCTGAATAGTATCCAATTGTATTGATATACCACATTTTGTTTAAGCTCTGGGGCTTGTATTGTGCATGAAGGACCCATAGGGCTTACACAGCCAACATCACTAGGCACTTGAGGTTCCTTTGCTAATAAACCTCTGGGACCCTTGTGTCCCCATGCTGTGGCACTCACAGCCAGGGGACAGCTTGGGGGCTTGGCTGGTTCCTAGCCAAATCCTAGATATGCATCTTATCACATATTTGTGAAAGAAACTCCTGGGAAGGTTCAGCTGGGAGCCAAAGGGATGTCCCTATGAAGACTAGCAAGCACTATAGCCAGCTCATCTCCTTCCTGTCACCTTTTTCTGTGGGTGACCTGACCATGTTCACATTTCTCAAAAGGAAACACTTACAGAACAGTTCCCTTAGGATGGGTAACTAAGTGGACTTCTGGGGACTCATGCATTCTTTTAAAAAAAATATATATATATATATCTCGACACTAATAAAAGAGAAACGTACAAATTGACCATCACTCCGCTACACCACCAGCCAATCAGGAGCGATTATGCAAATTAACCCAACAAATATGGTGGTGGCCACGGAGCTGGAGTGAGCAGGAGGCTTGGGTTGCCCCCGGCGATGGAGGAAGCCAAGCTTCCCACCTGCCCTGGCCGGCCCTGGCCTCCGCTCAAGGCTACAAAGTTTCAATTATAGAAGATAAATAAATCCCAGATACTTGCTTCCAGCTGGCCCTGGCCTCCACTCAAGGAGGCGCTAGAAAAAAAAAAAAAAAGGAGGGGCTGGGAGCCTAGATTGCCGTGGGGCATGGCCAGCCTGAAAACAGCCCTCAGCTCCTCACCGAGGCAGGCCACACTCCCATGGGGTGAGGGTCCCCGCTGGGGGGCTTGGCCAGCCTGCAAACAGCCATCAGCCCCTCACCCAGGCTGGCTAGGCACCCCAGCGGGGACCCCCACCCTGAAGGGGGTGTGGCCAGCCTGGAAACAGCCATCAGCCCCTCACCCAGGCTGGCTAGGCACCCCAGCGGGGAACCCCACCCTGAAGGGGCTGTGGCCAGCCTGCAAACAGCCATCAGCCCCTCACCCAGGCTGGCTAGGCACCCCAGCGGGGACCCCCACCCTGAAGGGGCTGTGGCCAGCCTGGAAACAGCCCTCAACCCCTCACCCAGGCTGGCCATGCCCCCCCAGCAGGGATTCTCACCCATGGGGGCGTGGCCAGCCTGCAAACCACCACAGGCCCCTCTCCCAGGCCGCCCCATTCCCCAAGGGAACCCCCACCCTGATCCGGGACGCCCTTCAGGGCAAATCAGCTGGCCCCCACCCATGCACCAGGCCTCTATCTATACTAATAAAAGGGTAATATGCTAATTAGACTGGGAGACCTTCCAGGAGACCTTCCGGACATTCTTTTGGACAAAGCCATGGTGGCGGGGCCGAGGCAGAGGTGGTTAGAGGCCAAGAGGGGAGGGCAGTCGTGTGTGATCAGGCTGATGGGGGGTGGGGCCGTTGGGGGTAAGCAGACCAGCAGGGGGGCCAGTTGGGGGCAAGCAGGCCATCAGTGGGGGTCAGTTGGAGGTGATCAGGACAGCGGGGGTGGGCAGTTTGGAGTGAGCAGGCCAGCAGGGGGGGCAGTTGGGGGCAAGCACACTGGCACAGGGGGCAGTTAGGGTTGATCAGGCTGGCGGGGGGTCATTTGGGGGCGAGCAGGCTGGCGGCAGGTGGCAGTTGTGGGCGAGCAGGCTGGCAGGCAGAGTGGTTAGGGGAAATCAGGCAGGCAGGCAGGCAGGTGAGCTGTTAGGAGCCAGCAGTTCTGGATTGTGAGAGGGATGTCCGACTGCCAGTTTAGGCCCGATCCCTGTAAACCAGCAGTAGGACATCCTTCGAGGGGTCCCAGATTGGAGAGGGTGCAGTCCAGGCTGAGGGACACCGCCGCCCCCCCCCCCCCCCCGTGCACGAATTTCATGCACTGGGCCTCTAGTATATATATATTTTTATAATATATAAAAGCATAATATGCTAATTAGACCTGACGAAGCTGGGGCTGCAAGGGAAGCCCAGGTCCCAGGTGCCAGAGGGAAGCCGGTGACAGCAGCCGGGGGAAGGAAGGCCTACTCTTGCATGAATTTTGTGCATAGGGCCTTTAGTATATATATAATTTATTGATTTCAGAGAGGAAGGGAGAGGGAGAGAGAGAGAGATAGAAACATCAATGAAGAGTGGGAATCATTGATCGGCTGCCTCCTGCACACCCCACACTGGGGATGGAGCTCACAACCCGGGCATGTGTCCTGACCAGGAATCGAACTTTGACCTCCTGGTTCATAGGCTGATGCTCAACCATTGAGCCACACTGGCCGAGTGACTCATGCATTCTGTAGGTATTTCTCGCCGCGTCCAGTGCAGCTAGAGAGCGGGTCCAGTTCCTGAGTAGGGGCAGCTGGGGATTGAGAAATAAAAGAAAGAGACAAGACACAGAGATAGAAGGAAAAAGCTGGGACCGGGTGGGACCACCGTCCTCTTCTGATGGAGAGACAGGGAACCAGAGCCAATCCAGTGAGTTTATTTTATATCCCAAATACCAGGAAGTTTCACCAAAAGGTCAAGACAAAAGGAGATTATTTGCATTCTTGAGTAGGCCCTGAGCATTCCTGGTGCTAGGCTGGATTTAGATATCAAAACCACTTCCCCACACCACAGGCTGAAATGAAGGTCAAGCTGACAACACCCTTGCCCTTTTGGCTTTGCCGATGCCACTGAGTTCAGCTGACAATAATTAAGAAATGCCTATGTGCCTTCCCAGGCGCTGTCTACAACATTCTTAAGTGGTAAATGTTCTTTCATGGAGCCTAATGCCCTTGATTTTTTTTCTAAATGTACACTTTTCCCTGCCTTCAAACAGACTAGATGACAGGGATGGTGTGTGATCAGAGTTCTCCAGTACTCCTATTATCTAAAGAGATTCACCAAGCTCTGGGTTTCCTTGGCTCTTTGTGGAATGGAGCATAGGCAGCTTTAGTGAGACTCCTCATGCACTTTTTCCGTTTTGGAGGAATCTAAATCTGTGTGGAGAATGACTTCTAATTCCCTTTTCCTTTTGATCTTACCTGTGGGAGTTGAATTGTTGCATGGAAAAGGCATTTTTCCATATGCTATTCCTTGACTTGGATGTATATGGGGAGGGAGAAGAGGAGAGAATGGCATGGGCTTTCACTGAAAATCTCAGGAGGGTTCTGCAATTCACATTGTTTCTGGTCTGTTTTTAAAGTGTTACTTGCATATGGGAAAGTATAGGGTACATATACTTGATTCTTGTGTTTTGGCTGAAATGCTTAGTTCCACACAGAACTACATCGTATATTGGAAGGCATGTGCTTAGCAGTAGTGGAAGGGGAAGTGTGCTTAATCCCTGCTTCATGTATGCTTTTCTTATGTCAGGCTGAGAAAGAACCACATCAGAAGTGGTTCAGACTGGGGATCTTGGTGCCTGAGTAGCATTCAGGACACTTACTGGTCACTGCAAGTCAATTATTAGGCCTACCCCCGGGGCTTGCCACCCAATCAGTGACAAGAACCACAAGCTTCTTTTTCTAATGGATACTTAAAATATATATATATTAGCTGCCCCATCACAGAGGTAAAATGACTATCTTTTGTTATTTTCTCCGAAAGTACCAGCCCGCTGCCCTGTTCTTTTGTTGACTTGTCTCTGATTCCAGGTTTTCACTAGAAGGCGTGAGAACATACAGGTTTACTGAATGCACACTCTACTCTTTCCAACGTGATGGACGTGTCCTACTGGTACCAGCACGTCCCTGTTGTTGACCCAAGTATGGCTTGTATAGCATTTTACTTCCCATTTTGCCTCATCCCTGGGCAAGGATGGGAGTTTGGGGGAGAAGGAGCTAAAGGACCCTCTTTGGATCCGAAATACTCTTCTTGGGACACATATTCCTGTGTATTAATCTGCTGGAGCCTGATAGAAACTTTATTACTGGGCAGTGACAGCAGCAGAAGGCATCTGCACTGCAGGAGTTTCTGGCTATAGAAAATCTTTATGTAGTCAGTTAAGTGATGTGTGTGTGCTGCGTCTGCTGGGAGAGAAAGCCAGTCCAGTATACGTTTTGTTTTATCAACATGATCTCTGTATTAGGATTTTTATTTTGGAAGCATCTAACCTCAAGCTTGTAGTTCTTCTCTGGTGTGAATGCCACCAAAATTGATGGCCCAACAGAATTGGTTTTCTGTTGGGTTGGACTTTCTGTGCCTTTTGAGCCCCCTTTGCACAGTTAATGGATCTTGTGGGTTTTTCCCCACTGAAAACATGCAGTTTTTTTTATTCTATTGAATTGTGTCTCTGCTGGTCAAGAGCTCTGCATAAGGGAAATGTAATGTAGACAATTTTTGGAACTAGCATTGGAACAGAATCCTATTTAGCCTTCCTCTAAATTATAGGCAAAAGTTTGCACAATTAAAAAAACCATGCACGAAATTGAAATAGTTGGCTATCTTTTTATTGGTTTGTGACCATGAAACTTGATCTCAGTGCTAGAGATTTCAAATTTGCCTTAAGGCAAGGTGTAATAACTTGACTTGGCAGTTGTGCCCATGATCTTCCAGTCAGGCTCAGAATTAGTCATTTGGTGGGTTCATAACAATATTTGACCATGTTCACATTGCTGCTAACAACTGTGTTAACTTTAATAAAAACCTAAGCTGTTTACATATTGTTTTTTCCTCTCAGAGATATATTTATGCTACGAAATCTGATGGGCCTTTTCTCCCAATAGATCAAAACCCTATAAAATTAGTTATCAGAGCTTTTAAAGTTGTGGTACTTTCAGAAATCAGTGTAAGTAAAATCAATCTGACTGCTTTAAAATGAAACTTTTCCTGGTATTGTCAGAGATTGCATTTGGCATTTCTGAATGATTCCTGATGGTGGAAACATCACCATTAAATAGGATTAGAGTCAGAATTACAATGAATTTTAAAGAAAATATGTTAAAGGCTGGTTCTGCTTTATCTGAACACCAAAGAATAAGTAGGGATAGAGGCTGCAGGAGTGTGGACTCTGCTTTGGAGAGAAGTGAGACCAATTATAAACAAGTGGACACTCTAGAATCTTCTTAATTTCCCAAAGGATTCTTCACTATTGGGCAACCTCCAATTTAGAATCAGAATACTATATGTCGATGATAAGCAGCCTTAATTTGTTAATCCAATATTAAGATGGCATTAAAAATAAGATATAATAGTAAACAAAACAACCCTTTCTATTTTAATCTTTTTCTAATAAAATGTGTTCATTTTAGAAAGCAGGAGAACATGAATAGGAACAAAGACAAACTGTCTATATTCTTTTAAAAAATGTATTTTTATTGATTTCAGAGAGGAAGGGAGAGGGAGAGAGAGAAACATCAGTAATAAGGGAAAATCATTGATCGGCTGCCTCCTGCTCGGCCCCCACTGGGGATTGAGCCCGCAACCCAGGCATGTGCCCTAACTGGGAATTGAACTGTGACCTCCTGGATCATAGGTAGACACTAAACCATTGAGACACACCAGCCGGGCAAATTGTCCATATTCTTAAAGCCCATGTTCTTAATACACTATTAACGTTTTGGTGTATTGCCTTTTAAAGATAAATATGATGAGTTTTAATTCTTTGTTTTCATTGATTTGCTATATTTTTTACTTTTCAGAGTCACAGTTTTGTTTTAAAATCTTCAATCAGTGACTATCTCTAGGGTGTCCTGTGGGTATGAGATTTTCAACCTAAAAAATTCCAGTAAATGTTTAAGAAAGAAGCCCACTTCTAAAAACCTCTAACTTTTCTGTTGTTGTTGTTAACCCTCACCCGAGGATATTTTTCCATTGATTTTTAGAGAGAGTGGAAAGGAGAGGGAGAGACAGAGAGAAACATCGATGTGAGAGAGACATATCAATTGGTTGCCTCCTGCATGGACCCTGACCAGGGCTGGGGAACTGCAAACCAAGGTACATGCATGCCCTTGACCCGAATCAAACCTGGGATCCTTCAGTCCACGGGCTGATGCTCTAACCACTGAGCAACTAGCTAGGGCAAAACCTCCTCTAATTTTAAAAATAACTTTTAGTATGTTGTCAACTTTTGGAAATGGATTCTATAGAAGAATTTGTGCTTTCTATAAGTAATCAAAGACAGTATGAGATGAGTTAGAAAATGCAGCTTTGAACCAGGTTTGTTAGCAAACGAAGCCTAATTTATGCTGGGTTTTTATTTCTGTCCTTTTATTTCACTATAGTCTTTTTGAGAAAGAATTATTTATGCCTACTATTACATATCAATAAGGAATAGTATGTTACAATTGAAAATAAGTGAGAAAAAGGAGGATAAAAGAAAATAAGAGTTAGAAAAAGTAAGACAATCAGAGGTCAATGAAAATATACTCGTCTCAGAGCCTTTAAGCAACCAAAGCAAAAGGAAGGCATGATTTGTCAGGAGAATTAGTGTTCGTTAGAGGAGAAAGATTCTGCTCACGAGACTGTGAGTTATTTCTGATTCTGAGTCCAGAGTCAAATTTCTCCCTTAGGAGCCCCAGAACAGTGCTGTGACAGGGAGCCGCAGCCTCCACACCCTCCCTGAAGGAAACATCATGACGTGTTGCTTGGAACTTGTCAGTGAGCAGGCTCTCCCGGTGCCTCCTTTGTGCCAGGATGGGGCAGGGGCAATTCTGGGCCACAGTTTAGCTTGGGTGCTGTTAGATGTGCCTGAATGCTGCTGCAAGGTCTCCATAACAAGGAGGCCGAGTTCAGTGTTCTGAGGGGCGGGAGGTGCTTCAGGATGGGAAAATTACAAAATAGAGCTTTGCTCACCCTCCTGTTTATCTCCGTGCATGTCTTTGTGTGGGGCCAATTTATATAAAAGTCTTTCTTACTTTGCCATCACATTCAAGGGTAGTGTTTGCCATCACCTCTGCACATCCCTTGCAACTTGACAGGCTTTTAAAATGTCATATGATTTTAACCTTTTTCCCACTTGTTTTGGAGTTTTCATTAGAGATGTTTTCTACTTGTGGTTTTATTAAATATGCTGAGTTTGGGGACTTATGTTTTCTATATAAGTGTTAACCAAAGGTCATCTTGCTGAGAGATCTTTGCAATTTATGGAGTTTGAAGATTAAAATCCAAGAGCCATTTTATGCAAGGATAATCAGGAAGAAGTTTGGTGGGGCACAGGTGTCACCCATTTGCCCCTTCTTCTTTTTCTTAATCCTCACCCAATGATGTGTTTCACTGATTTTAGAGAAAGGGGAAGGAGGGAGGGAGGGAGGGAGGGAGGGAGGGAGAGAGAGAGAGAGAGAGAGAGAGAGAGAGAGAGAGAGAGAGAGAGAGAAACATCTGTGTGAGAGAGAAACACCAATCAGTTGCCTCCCATATTCACCCCATCTGGGAATCAAACACTAAACTTTTGGTGCATGGGGCAACCCTCCAACCAACTGAACCACACTGGCCAGGGCTGCCCCTTCTTAGATGAAGTGATGATGTTGCCTGCCTTGGTGTAACAGGATTCTGCATGGAGGTTCAGGCAAGGAGCTCTGTGTGGTGCTGGGCAGCCTGGGGCTTAGTAGTGGTCCTCCCTTTAACTTGCTCACAGGCTCTGGGATTAATCTCCAGATGTGACTGGGAAATAAGGCTAGCCAAAGAGGCTTCCTGTTCACTTAGAAATTCTGTAGTATAGCAGGGTGAATCACTGAGTATTATTCTCCTCTCCCTCTTTTTCCTTTGCCAATTTGGCAGGTTTAAAGGTTTTTTTATTTGTTTTCATTAAAAATTTCTCCCCCTCATCCTATATAATTCTCCAGCATTCTTCATAAATTTCTTGTACTCAGGAACTATGTTTTATGCCAGGTGAATTAGAACAGGACAGTTTCAGGGTGTAATATAATTCTCCCAGATTATCATGCGGATCAGCCTTGAGCTATCTTAATACCTAGACACCTATGAACAGTGACTGAAGTTTTGTCTTCATGCATCCATGTGGAGGACTGAATGCCATGCCTCTGATCTGCGGCTGGAGAAGATGCTGCTCCATAGGTAACAGACACCATCCACAGCTGTTTTAAAGTAGATGCAACCTGTGTGGCGTGAGTGGAGGGGGAGGGTCAGAAGAGCAGCAATTTTTGGAGCAGATTGTTAATCCACAGCTAGCAATTCTTCAATTGTACGCCTTCTAGATAGGGATAGTAGGTGCTATAGCTTAAAACAAAGCAAAAACATCCTAGATGATTATTTAGGGAATTCTTTTCCTTTTTGTAAATATTAGCCAGATATATTTTAAATGTCAAGAGCCTTGAAATAGACTTTTTTGCAATAAAAATATTTAGATAAAATCTTAAAATGAATTAATTGTATTTAGATAGCAAGAAACCCAGAAGTTACATATGAAATGGTCTAATAATAACCTGTGGTCTTAGAATAGGTTGTTTACCTCAGTGGGCACCAAAATGAAATCTATGAGCTCAAAACGATAAGCTTCTGATTGAGGATTCATATTATTTTAAAATTACTTTTTCTTCCCCCAAATTTGTTTTCAGACTATTTCCTTTAGTTTAACTAGCCTGCTGAATTATGTTAGATGTTTTATTTGTTCTTGTATCTTAGAACAATGGCTACAAAATAATAAAACCCAAAGAACATGAATTCTGCATTTCAGGCAACTTCTTTTAATTGGTAAAAGTTACAACGACTGAAAACTGTAGTTGGGGGAAGAATTTAAAGCACCATTTGTCAAGATCTATTGCTTTTGGCAGATGAATGTTTTTGTCCCAACTTTACGTTTGGAACAGGGACTTGAGCACAGAATTGACAGTGGTTGACACCAAGTCCATGTGCTGAGGAAGTCGGCACCTAGCCTATGACGTATTCTGGGAATTCTTAGCCTGTCTAGTCTTGTGGCTTATCTACTCATTCATTTTTTCAATCTTGCTACAACTTGATACTTAGGTTTTTGCAGCCTCGATACTAATTATGACTCAGACAAATTTATATAAGTATTATTGGCTGACCAAGGAAATGGCCTCAGTAAACATACACCCAACACTAAAATGTCCTGCTTTGTATGTAATTTTTTCCCTAACACTTAGACTAGTATTTTTTTCCACAGTTTAATTTCATCCTTTCAACTGTGAGATAGATTGGTATTTTTCTTGTACTACTATGTGTAACAAATGAAACCTACTAAGATTTAGAGTTTTAAGCTATAATGATCATGATTAATCTTAACCTCAGATGGAATTTTATAACATTAAAAGTCTCCTAAGCAGAAATATAGCCATTTCCTTGAGATATATTGAAGGCTAAATATGAGCTTTAAAGAATCTTTTTCACTCTGAGGGCTTTGCAAACAATAGAAACTCTTACAAAAGAAGGGATGGCAAGTTAATTTCAGGTAAAGGTAATTTGGGAGGAGAGATGGCTGCTGTTCCAAGTACAGTTGACTCTTGAACAACATGGGGGCTAGAGTCACTGACACCTACACATTTGAAAATTTGCTGATGACACCAGTCGACCTCTGAATCTGCAGATTCCCAACTGCAGACCAAAACCCACCAAAACCTGCATATAAGTTGATCTGCTCAATTCAAACCTGTGTGTTTAAGGATAAGCTGTAATGTGAATGAGTCATACTTTACAATGAACACATGGAAATGCAATTAAGAAATCAAAACTACCTTATACCCTTTAAGATGGCTACTATAAAATTAAAAAAAAACACACAAAGAAAATAAGTGTTGGTGAGGATGTGGAGAAATTGGAACCCTTGTGCACTGTTGGTGGGAATGTTAAATGGTGCTACTCCTATGGAAAACAGTATGGTGCTTCCTTCAAGTATCCTATCCAATAAAAGAGTAATATGCAAATTGACCATCACTCCAACACACAAGATGGCTGCCCCCATGTGGACACAAGATGGCCACTACAAGATGGCCAGCAGGGGAGGGCAGTTGTGGGTGATCAGGCCAGCAGGGGAGGGCAGTTGGGAGGGACCAGGCCTGCAAGGGAGGGCAGTTGGGGGTGATCAGGCCTGCAGGGGAGGGCAGTTAGGGGTGACTGGACCAGCAGAGGAGGGCAATTGGGGGGGGACCCAGGCCTGCAGGGGAGGGCAGTTGTGGGAGACCAGGCTGCAGGAGAGGGCAATTTGGTGCAACCAGGCCTGCAGGGGAGGGCAGTTGGGGGCAACCAGGCCTGCAAGGGAGGGCAGTTGGAGGGGACCCAGGCCTGCAGGGGAGGGCAGTTAGGGGTGACCAGGCCTGCAGGGGAGGGCAGTTGGGGGGGACCCAGGTCTTCAGGGGAGGGCAGTTGAGGGGGACCCAGGCCTGCAGGGGTGGGCTGTTGGAGGGGACCCAGGCCTGCAGGGAAGGTCAGTTGGGGGCAACCAGGCCTTCAGGGGAGGGCATTTGGGGGGGACCCAGGCCTGCAGGGGAGGGCAGTTGGAGGGGACCAGGTCTGCAGGGGAGGGCAGTTGGGGGGTACCCAGGCCTGCAGGGGAGGGCAGTTGGGGGTGACCAGGCCTGCAGGGGAGGGCAATTGGGGCAACCAGGCCTGCAAAGGAGGACAGTTAGGGGTGACCAGGCTGGTAGGGGAGGGCAGTTATGGGTGACCAGGCCGGCAGGAGAGGACAGTTAGGGGCAATCGGGCTGGCAGGGGAGCAGTTAGGCATCGATCAGGCTGGCAGGGGACTGGTTAGGGGGTGATCAGTCTGGCAGGCAAGAAGTGGTTAGGGGCAATCAGGCAGGGTGGCAGGCGAGTGGTTGGGAGCCAGAAGTCCTGGATTGTGAGAGGGATGTCTGCCCGTTTAGGCCTGATACCACTGGGATCAGGCCTAAATGGGCAGTCGATAATCCCTCGAGGGGTCTCAGATTGGAGAGGGTGCAGGCTGGGCTGAGGGATACACTCCCCCCCCCCCCCCCCGTGCATGAATTTTGTGCACCGGGCCTCTAGTTAGGTATAAAATTACCATATGATCTAGCAATTCCTCTTATGGGTATATATCTAAAATAATTTGTATACACATTCACCACAGCAAAAGGTAGAAGCAACCTAAGTTTCATCGATGGATAAATAAATGTGATATATACATACAGTGGAATATTATTGAGCCTTAAAAAGGATGGAAATTCTGTCACATGCTGCAATATGGATGAACCTTGGGGACGCTATGCAAAGTGAAATAAGCTAGATTCAAAAGGACCTATACTGTGTGATTCCACTTATATGAGATACCTAGAGAATGGTGGTTGCTAGAGACTGGGATAAGGGAATAGGGAATTATTGTTTAATGTGGACAGAGTTTCAGTTTTGTAAGATGAAAATATTCTGGAGCATGGTTGCACAACAGTCTGAATGTACTTAACACTACTGAACTAACTGTGCACTTAAAGTGGTTAAGGTAAATATTATATGTGTTTTACCATAATTTAAAAATAATGGATTTATTGTATGGTCCTATACATCATGATTCCATTTAAACAGTAGTTTATGGAATTAATGCTGAGGTTATATAATAATTCAGTCCCAACACCCAATTTCTTATCCTCATTTCCTGTTTAAATTTTTGCTATCTCACTTTTCTCCTTATAAAATACTGTATTACTTAATTGTTCATTTTCTTTATTGTCTTCCCCCCCCCCCCCCCCCGTCTCGTCCAGAGCATGAGCTCCATTAGGGCAGAGACTTTTGTCTTTTTTGCTCATTACTGTAGGTCAAGTGTCTAGAAGGGTGCTTGGCACAAATTAGGTGATCACCAATTATCTGGTAAGTAACAGAATATTATATAAGTAAAATAAAGTCACTTAAATGACTTGCATTTGGAGTAGTTTATTTTTTAATATCTTTTATTTTTGAGATTTTACATATAAAATAAAGCATACAAATCTAGAGTATATAGCTCAATGAATTTTTATATATTTATATGCCTGTGACCAACAGCCAAATAAAAAACATTGACTGTTTTCATTACCTTAGAAGACCCCTCATATCTCTCCCCAGAAGTCCCCTCCCTACCAGGTGTCTCACGGTTCTGATTTCTATTACCCATAGGTGCATTTGCCTTTGAATGTCATATAAATGGAATTTTACAGGATGTACTTTTTTGTCTGCTTTCAGCCACCGTGGTGTCTGAGATTCAGCTGCATAACTGTTCACTGTATGATAGATCCTCATTTGTTCATCCACTCCATTGCTGATGGAACCCTGGGTTGTTTCCATTTTTCTGTCTTAGTATTATGAGTAAAATTCTTGTACATATACCTTTTGTGGACATAACTCTTATCTTGGATAAAAGTATGTAGTAGGATTAACTCAACCTTGGGTTAGATATGCATATTTCTTAACTTTTAGAAACTGCCAAATGACTTTTTAAAGTGGTTGAAATAATTTACATTTTCATCAGCAATTGTCTTACATTCTGGTGACCATGAGGAGTGTCTTTCTCTTTTTTGAAGGCACACTTGTGGTCATGTAGTGGTATCTCCTTGTGATTTTAATTTGCATCCCTCTAATGCAGTGATTCTTAAACTTTTTCATCTTTTGGCACACAAACTTATTACTAAAATTCTGTGGCACACCCAAAAATATATTTTTTGCTGATCTGACAAAAAAACAGGTATAATTTTGACTCAGTTACCTTGGATGGCTATTGTTGTGCTAGCTGTTGTCATTAAAATATATATATATATATATATATATATATACACACACACACACACACACACACACACACACACACACACACATATATATATATATATTTAATTTAAATTCTTTGTTGTTGCAAGTATTACATATGTTTCCTTTTTCCCCCATTGACCTCTCCCCGGCCACTCCCCCCCACCCCAGCATATGTCCCCATCCCCTTACTGTCTGTGTCCTTTGGTTATGCTTATATGCATGCATATAAGTCCTTTGGTTGATCTCTTAATGCCCCTCCCCTTCCCTCCCCTGTCTTTCATCCGAGGCTCAACGGTCTGTTCGATGTGTCTGTGTCTCTGGATCTATTTTATTTCATCAGTTTATGTTGTTCATTATATTATACAAATGGGTGCGATCATGTGATATTTCTCCTTCTCCAATTGGCTTATTTTGCTTACCATAATGCTCTCCAGGTCCATCCATGCTGTTGCAAATGGTAGGAGTTCTTTCTTTTTCACAGCAGTGTAGTATTCCATTGTGTAGATGTACCATAGTTTTCTAATCCACTCATCTGCTGATGGGCACTTAGGCTGTTTCCAAATCTTAGCTATTGTAAATTGTGCTACTATAAACATAGTGGTGGGAACTCATAAAACTTAACAAAAGGAATATAAACAATTCAATCAAAAAATGGGCAAAGGACCTAAATAGACACTTTTTGAAAGTGGACATACAGAAGGCCAGGAGACATGAAAAAATGCTCAAAGTCACTAATCATTGGAGAGATGAAAATCAAAACAACAATGAAGTGCCATCTCACACCTGTCAGAATGGCTATCGTCAACAAATCAGCAAACTACAAGTGCTGACGAGGATGTGGAGAAAAAGGAACCCTTGTGCACTGCTGGTGGGAATGCAGACTAGTGCAGCCATCGTGGAGAACGGTATGGCGTTTCCTCAAATTAAAAATGGAATTCCCATTTGACCCAGTAAAAAATATATTTTTATTGATTTCAGAGAGGAAGGGAGAGGGAGAGGGAGATAGAAACATAAATGATGAGAGCGAATCATTGATTGGCTGTCTCCTGCACACCCCACACTGGGGACTGAGCCTGAAACCCAGACATGTGCCCTGACCAGGAATCAAACTGTGACCTCCTGGTTCATAGGTCGATGCTCAATCACTGAGCCATGCTGGCCAGTCTGTGGTCATTTTTTTTTTTTTTTTTTTTTTTTTTTTTGTAATTTGACAATCTAAGGGAAAAGAGGTCAGTGCCCTGACTAAATAGTCAGGTTTGCATGTTTTAGAAATTCTTGCATCACACCAGTTGAAGATCACTGCTCTAATGAGTTGCGCATCTTTTGTGTGCTTATAGGGTATTTGGGTATCCTCTTGTGAAATACCTGTTTGAGTCTTTTGCTTATTTTGTTTTAACATTTTGTTACTGTTTTTAATTAATTATTTATTTTCAATACAAATCTTTTGTCAGATACATGTATTACAAATATATTTTTCCAGCCTGTGGCTTGCCTATCCCTTTTCCTAATATCTTTTAATGAATGGAAATTCTTAATTTAGATGAAGTCAAATTGATCAAATTTACTTTAAAGGCTATTAGTTTTTTGAGTTCTGTTTAAGAAAACTTTGCTTATCTTGGATGATTTTAAAGTCATTAATGCAGTTAACACAATAAAATAAACTCAAATTAGATACTCTTATTTGCAAGGGAAAAACATTACGTTTAAACAACTGCCAAATTCAAACACATTTTCTTTATTAAAGGATAAGACAGAGCCATGTCCTGTTAAGTACAGAAATTTTAAAGTTAAACTTTATTTTGCTCAGTGTTTAGAAAGAATATGGTCTATTGGCCAGAGTAAGGGGATAATGATTTGAGAGTGAGTTGATTGTTTAACTTGGATTTAGAACTCTTGTCCTCGCTCCTTAACAAATTGCTGGGCTTATAACTTGCCCCTCAGATTCCCTTTGTGAGCTTTCTGTTATAAGCCTTTATTACATGGTTTTCCTAAAGTGATAATCCAACAGCTGAAGGAAGTAGCAGCTGTGGTCTCACATGTTATAGTATATCATGATATTTGAGGGTAGCACCTGTTGTGCAACTCGTATGGCTGGTAAAGTTGGAGATTATTGCACACTGGAGTCATGCTCTACTAAAATTGTACCCACTTTTTCTCCTGTGTTGGAATTCCTCCTTAAAATGTGGTCTTGCAGGGAAGCCCTCTCGCATTTGTGCCAATTCTAGATGCCATATTTCTCTGTTTAAATGTACATATCACTTACCTTTCACCTATATAACCCCAAGAAAAATGAGGGTAGAATTTTGTTTAAATATTTTCATGTATCTGCTTCTCAGACTGCTACTCTGTCCCTCAGCCCCAAACTAGAGCTTTACTGAATATAAAGATTAAAAATATTTTCTGATTTCCTTTTGATTTCTTCTTTTACCCTGCAGTGTAGAAGTGTGTTGTTTAATTTTCAAATATAGGGATATTTTCCAAAGAGCTTTCCATTATTGATTTCTGATTATGGTCAGAGATCATCCTATATAATAAAGAGGTAATATGCAAATTGACTGTCGCACCCTCACACAAGATGGCCGCCCCCATGTGGTCACAAGATGGCTGCCCCCATGTGGTCACAAAATGGCCTCCACAAGATGGCCGGCAGGGGAGGGCAGTTGTGGGTGATCAGGCCAGCAGGGGAGGGCAGTTAGGGGTGACCAGACAAGCAGGGGAGTGCAGTTGGAGGCAACCGGGCCTGCAGGGGAGGGCAGTTGGGGGCGATCAGGCCAGCAGGGGAGGACAGTTAGGGGCGATCAGGCCAGCAGGGGAGGGCTGTTGGTGGCAATTGGGCCGGCAGGGGAGCAGTTAGGCGTCGATCGGGCTGGCAGGGGAGTGGTTAGGGGGTGATCAGGCAGGCAGGCAGACGAGCAGTTGGGAGCCAGCAGTCCTGGATTGTGAGAGGGATGTCCGACTAAACTGGCAGTCGGACATCCCCCGAGGGGTCCTAGATTGGAGAGGGTGCAGGTTGGGCTGAGGGACCTCCCCCACCCAGTGCATGAATTTCATGCACTGGGCCTCTAGTCTTTTATATAATTTTGATCCTTTTAAATATGTCAAGACTTCTTGTTGGTGGTTTATCTTGTTGAATGGCCCATGTGTACTGTACTCCTCACTTGGTGGGTTGTGTGTTCTGTATCTGTCAGTTGTGTCAAGTTGCTTGATAGTGTTGTTCACATCTTCTGTATCACTATTGATTTCCTTTCTCCTTGTTATATCAACTACTGAGAAAGAAATATTGAAGTCTCCAAGTATAACTGTGGCTTTGTCAATGTCTTCTTGCAGATCTTTTAGTTTTGCTTTATATATCTGTTATTAGATGTGTAAATATTTAGGATTTAGTACTGTTAGTGAATTGACCCATTTATCATTATGAAATGTGATATTCTTGTTTTCAAATCTGTTTTTTCTGATATTTTTATTATATCCCAACTTTCTTTTGATGGTCTGCATGGTATCTTTTTCCATATCCCCTTTAATCTATGTTTAATATTTTAGGTGGATTTCTTATAGACAGCATATAGTTAGAACTTGCCTTTTTATTCAATATGGCAATCCCTGCTTTTCAACTGGAGTATTTACTACTTATCTACACTATTAAAAGAGAAAGATGCAAATTGATCATACCTTTGCGACGCCCACCAGCCAAACAGGAGTGAGTATGCAAATTAACCCAACAAAGATGGAAGGTTACTTTGCATATGCAGGCACTGAGCGGCTGGGGGCGGGGTGGGACACCTGCGTCATTGCCATGGTGATGACGCAGGTGTTCTGCATCGCCCCAGCCGCTCCGGGCCTCTGGGCAGCGTGGGAAGGAGGAAAGGTGGCTCCAGGCCAGAGCAAAGGCAGAAAGGCGGCTCTGGGCCAGAGCAAAGGCAGTGCTGGCAGCCAGGGGAAGGAAGGCCCATTCTTGTACGAATCTTCGTGCATTGGGCCTCTAGTAATTAATATATTTATCAATATGGTTGGGTTTAAATCTATCAACTTGCTACTTGTTTAATCCCTTCTTTGTACCTTACTTGCCTCTTTTATTGCCTTTATTTTATTTTTTTATTTTTAATGGTGTATTTTAGTGTTCTATTTTATCTCTACTCTGTGCTCTTTGTTTTGTATTTTTAGTGGTTGTTCCAGTATTTCCCATATGTATTCTTTCACTTTCTACAACCACATAACAATGCAGTATTTTATGTCCAACATAAAACCTTATTACAGTATTTTTTTATTCATTCCCATCCTATCTTCTGCACTATTTTACTTCTAGTATAAATCCCACAGTATACTATAGTTGACCCTTGAACAACATGGGTTTGAACTTTGTAGATTTTTTTCCAGTAAATGTATTTTTAAATGATTTTCTTAATAATATTTTCTTTAGCTTACTTTATTGTAGAAATAAAGAATATAACACATAAAACATAAAATATATATTAATTGACTATATTATCAGTAAGGCTTCTGGTCAACAGTGCTAAGTAGTAAAGTTTTGGGGAAGTCAGAAATTATATGTGGAGGGGGTTGGTCTCTCTAACCCTCATGTTTTTCAATGGTCAACTGTATTATATTTATCTGTTAAACAATTTTTAAAAACTTGTGAACCACAAAAGACCCTGTATAGTCAAATAAATCTTGAGAAAGAAGAATAAAGCTGGAGGCATCACAATACAACAAAGTTATAGTAATCAAAACAGTATGATATTGGCATAAAAACAGACACATAGATCAATGGAACACAACAAGGAGCCCAGAAATACTAGTAAACCCACACGTATATAGCCAATTAATGTTCAATAAAGGAGCCAAGAATATACAATGTGGAAAGGATAGTCTCTTCAAAAAATGGTGCTAGGAAAACAGGACAGCCACATCTGAAAGAATGAAACTGGACAACTATCTTACACCATATACAAAAATCAACTCAAAATGGATTAAATACTTGAATATAAGACTTGAAACCATAAAACTCCTAGAAGAAAACCTAGGGGGGTAAGCTCCTAGACAAAAGAACTTACAAAACTCAGTAGCAAAAAATATCCAAAATCAAACAATCAGGTTAACAAGTGGGCAAAATATCTGAATAGATGTTTTTTTAAAAAAAATTTTTAAAAATATTTTTATTGATTTTTAGAGAGAGGCATGGAGAGGGAGGGAGGGAGGGAGGGAGGGAGGGAGGGAGAGAGAGAGAAACATTGATGTGAGAGGGAAACATCAATTGGCTGCCTCCTGCACTCCCCTTATTAGAGATTGAGCCTGGTATATGCCCTAATTGGGAATTGAACCGGCAACCTTTGGGTGCACAAGACGATGCCCAACCAACTGAGCCACACTTGCTAGGGTTACATTTTAGTTTACAATTACAGTTTACATTCAATATTATTTTGTATTATTTTCAGGTATACAACATAATGGTTAGATAATCATATACTTTACAAAGTGGTCCCCCCAATATTTCAAGTACCCACTTGAAACCATATGTAGTTTTACAATATTATTGACTATATTCCCTATACTGTACTTTACATCCCTGTGACTATTTTGTGACCACCAACTTGTACTTTTTAATCCCCTCACCTTTTTCAACCAGATTCCCAACCCCTCTTCCCTCCTGATCTCTGTATCTACGAGTCTGTTTCTGTTTTGTTTTTCATTTATTTTGCTCTTCAGATTCCACATATAAATGAAATTATATGATATTTGTCTTTTTGTGTTTAACTTGTTTTGCTTAGCATAATACCCTCTAGGTCCATCTATGCTGTCACAAATAGTAAGATTTCATTATTTTTTATGGCTGAGGAATATTCCATTGTATATATGTAACACGACTTTTATTTTTGGAGAAAGTGGAAGGGAGAAAGGAAGGGAAGGAGGGAGGGAGGGAGAGAGGGAGAGAGAGAGAGGAAGAGAGAGAGAGAGAGAAATTGGTTGCCTCCCATATGATCCTGCAACCCAAGTATGTGCCTTTGACTGGGAATGGAACCTGAGACCCTTCAGTCTGCAGGCTGATGCTCTAACCACTGATCCACAGCGGTCAGGGCGAGTACCAAAACTTTTTTATTCACTTGTCTGAATAGATATTTTTTAAAAGAAGGCATAGATGACTAACAGATACGTGAAAAGATGCTCAACATCACTAATCATCAGGGAAATGCAAATCAAAATCACCATAAGGTATCACCTTATACCCATTAGAGTGACTATTATCCTATATAATAAAAGCCTAATATGCTAAGTGTCTCGTCGTCCAGTTGGCCATTCAACCAATCAAAGCGTAATATGCTAATGATATACTAAGGCTGCTCAACTGCTTGCCATGACATGCACTGACCACCAGGGGGCAGACAGTCAGCTGGTCAACCAGTCACTATGACATGCACTGACCAGCAGGGGGCAGATGCTCCGACTGGTAAGTTAGCTTGCTGCTGGGGTCCGGCTGATCAGGACTGAGTAACATGGGCCGGACATGTCCTGGAGCCCTCCTGCAGTCCCTCCCTGGCTGGCCAACCTCCCACGTCCCTCCCCGGCCCTGATTATGCACTGTTGGGGTCCCTCGGCCTGGCCTGCGCCCTCTCACAATCTGGGACCCCTTGGGGGGATGTCAGAGAGCTGGTTTCAGCCTGATAGCAGAACGACCGGTCGCTATGACACGCACTGACCACCTGGGGGCAGATGCTCAATGCAGGAGCTGCCCCCTGGTGGTCAGTGCGCTCCCACAGGGTGAGCGCTGCTCAGCCAGAAGCCAGGCTCGTGGCTGGCGAGTGCAGCGGTGGTGGCGGAGACAGGGAGTGGGCCTAAGCCGTCAGTTGGACATCCCCCAAAGGTTCCTGTACTGTGAGAGGGCACAGGCCAGTTTAGAGACCTCCCCTCGGCCCCCAGTACACGAATTCAGGATGTGGAGAAAGAGACTCTCATGCATTTTTGGTAGGAATGTAAATTGGTGCAGCCACTATGGAGAACAGATGGAGGTTCCTCAAAAAATTAAAAATGTAACTACTATATTGTCCAGCAATTCCAATTCTGGATGTTTATCCTTGGTGGGGAGGGGAGATAAATCAAGTTCATAGATTCAGAGAACTTATTGGTGGTTTCCAAAGGAGGTGGGTCAGGGGTAGGGCAGAATGGGTGAAGGGGGTCAGAAGCTACAAACTTCCAGTTAAACGAGAAATAAGTTCTGGAGATGTGATGTACAGCATGATGACTATAGTTAATAACATTTAAATGTTACTAAGAATGTAGGTTTTAAAAGTTCTTATCACAAGAAAAAAAATTCTAACTTTGTGGTATTGGATGTTAACTAAACTTATCATGGTAATTATTTTCCAATATCCTATATAATAAAACGGTAATATGCAAATAGACCAAACGGCAGAACAACCAAACAACCAATCAAAGCGTAATCCTAATATATAAAAACCCTGGGTCCATCACATCCACAACGACCGGAGGCTCGACCAACCAGAGGCTCGACCAACTGGAAGTCAGTCCTGCAGTCAGCGCTGGGTTGCTGTGGTGACTCAGCACTGAGTGGTACGGCTGCAGGCGCGCTGACCCAGCACTAACTGCTGAGGGGGCTGCGAATCAGGCCCGGAGAGAGGCCTGAAGAGAGAAGCAGGGTCTGATCTGTAGCCTCTGTGGCAGCTCTTGATCAGCACTTGCCTCTCTCTTTATTTACGGGCCTGGCCAGCAGCCGTGCCTCCATTTCTCTCCAGGCCTCCATGGGGGCTGCTGATTAGCCCTGCCTTTCTGATCAGGCCCCGTTGATAGGCCTAGAGACACTGACTGGCATAGAAACCACCCAATCAGAACCAAACCTGGCTCAACTGTGAGGAACCAATGGCTGCCTAGGAGGCGGAGCTTTTGATGCTGACTGGCATAGAAACTGACTAATCGGAACCAAAGTGGCTGGCAGAGGAGGGCAGTTGAGGGCAAGATCAGGCCTGCAGGGGAGGGCAGTTAAAGGTGATCAGGCAGCAGAGGCAGTTAGGGGCGATCAGGCTGGTAGGCAAGGCAGTTGGGGGTGAGATCAGGTTGGCAAGGAAGGCCGTTGGGGGCAAGATTAGGCTGGCAGGGGAGGGCATTTGAGATGGACCAGGCCTGCAGGGGAGGGCAGTTGGGGGCCATCAGGCTAGCAGGGGAGGGCATTTTGGGGGGACCAGGCTTTCAGGGGAGGGCAGTTGGGGGTGACCAGGTTGGCAGGGGAGGGCAGTTGGGGGCCATCAGGCCAGCAGGGGAGGGCATTTGGGGGTGAGATCAGGCCGGCAGGGGAGGGCAGTTGGGGGTGATTGGGCTGGCAGGGGAGCAGTTAGGTGTTAATCAGGCCAGCAGGGGACCAATTAGGGGGTGATCAGGCTGGTAGGAAGAAGCGATTAGGGGCTATCAGGCAGGCAGGCAGGCGAGCAGTTAGGAGCTAGCAGTCTCAGATTGTGAGACGGATGTCCGACTGCCAGTTTAGGCCCGATCCCACAGGCCAGTCCCAGATTGGAGAGGGTGCAGGCTGGGCTGAGGGATACCACCCCCCCAGTGCATGAATTTCATGCACTGGGCCTCTAGTATGCTATAATATGCTAACGCTGCTCAACTGCTCGCTATGACATGCGCTGACCACTAGGGAGCAGATGCTCTGACTGATAGGTTAGCTTGCTGCTGGGGTCCGGCTGATCAGGACTGAGCAAGATGGGCTGGACACGCCCTGGAGCCCTCCCACGGTCCCCCTCCCCCCCAGCCCGATCGTGCACTGGTGGGGTCTCTCAGTCTGGCCTGCGCCCTCTCGCAATCTGGGACCACTTGGGGGATGTTGGAGAGCCAGTTTCAGCCCAATCCCACAGGCCAGTCCCCTTGGGAGGATGCCAGATGCAGGACTCATGGCTGGTGAGCACTGCTACGGCAGCACGAACCTCTCCTTATTGGGACTGATTGGGTGTGAACCCACAGCAGGCACAGTGGGGCTGGGATGAGCAGAACTGGCAGATAGGAGCTGCAGGTGGCGTTGGACTGTGGGTTTCAGCTTGATCCCTACAGGCCGCCCAGAGGGACCCCACCCATGCATGAATTCGTGCACTGGGCCTCTAGTACGTATATATATGAAATCATTATATTCTACAGCTAAAACTAATAATACAATGTTATATGTCAATTTATATCCCATTAAAGAACTCCAGAATGTGTAAAAGAAATGTTTCATTTACCTTCATATTTCTAATCTTAGGCATTCTCTGTGTGTGTGTGTGTGTGTGTGTGTGTGTGTGTGTGTGTGTGTGTGTGTGATCTAAGTTTCTATCTGATATTCTTTTCCTTCAGCCTGCAGAATTTCTTTTAACTTTTTAAATAATTCATAAATTCTGTCACATTTTTTTCTCCGAAAAAAATCTTTATTTCATCATTTTTAAAAATTTTATTGATTTCAGAGAGGAAGGGTGAGGGAGAGAGAGATAGAAACACCAATGATGAGAGAGAATCATTGATAGGCTGCCTCTTGCATGCCCCACACTGGGGATTGAGCCTGAACCCGGACATGTGCCCCTGACCGAATCGAACCTGGGACCCCTCAATCCACAGGCGATGCTCTATCCACTGAGCCAAACCAGTCAGGGCTCAGCTTCATTTTTTGAAAGGTATTATAGCTTGGTATAGAATTCTAAATTAACAGTTTTTTTCTAAAGCTCTTTAAATATATTATTCCAGTTTCTTCAGACTTGTAAAGTTTCTATTGAGAAGTCTGAGATAGTTCTTGTCTTTGTTCCTTAATTTGAAATATTTGTTCCCTGGCTATTGGTTAGATATTTTTCTTTATTGCTGGTTTTGTCATTTGAATGCAATGTGCCTTGATGTGTTTTTCTTTTTTATGCTGCTTGGTGTTCATTGAGCTTCTGGACCTTTGAATTTATAGTTTTCATGAAATCTGGAAATATATCTGTACTTTCCCTTTTTACTCCCCCCTTTATGGCCCCTGGGAGTCTGGATATATATGTGTGTGTGTGTGTGTATCAGTCTGATATATATAAATATATATATATCAGACTCCCTTGATATTGTCTCATAGGTCACTGAATGTTCTCTTTATATCTTTATATTGTTTTCTCAGTGCTTCAGTTTGTATAGTTTTTAGTCTGATGTCTTCAAATTCAAGATTTCTTTTTCCTTTGCAGTGCCCAGTATGTTTTTTTTCTTTTTAAAAAATCTTTATTATTGAAAGTATTACACAGGTGCCCCTTTTCCAGCCTGCTCTCATCCTCCCACCCAGCTCCCAGGCCCTCACCACCCCATTGTCTGTGTACACAGGTTATGCATATATGCATACAAGTTCATTGGTTGATTTCTTCCCACCCACCCTCCCCTGCCTTCCCTCCGAGGTTCAACAGTCTCTTCATGCTTCTATGACTCTGGGTCTATTTTTGATCATCAGTTTATTTGTTTTATTAGATTCCACATACAAGAGAGATCATGTGATACTTATCTTTCTCTGACTGGCTTATTTTGCTCATCATAATACTCTCTAGGTCCATCCATGCTGTTGCAAATTATAAGAGTTCTTCCTTTTTTACTGCCATATAGTATTCCATTGTGTAAATGTACCATAGTTTTTTTATTGACTCATCTGCTGATGGGCACTTGGGCTTTTTCTGAATCTTAGCTGTGTAAATTGTGCTGCTATGAACATAGGGGTGCATATATTCTTTCTAATTGGTGTTTCAGGTTTCTTAGGATATATTCCTAGAAGTGGAATGAATGGGTCAAATTGGAGTTTTGTTTTTAATTTTTTGAGTGCATATTGTTTTCCATAGTGGCTGTTCCAGTCTGCATTCCCACCAGCAGTGTACTAGGGTTCCCTTTCCTCCACAACCTCGCCAACACTTGTCATTTGTCTTAGGTGATATCTCATTGTTGTTTTGATTTGCATCTCTCCAATGATTGGTGACTTTGAGCATTTTTTCATATGTCTCTTGGCCTTCTGTATATCTACTTTGGAGATGTGTCTATTTAGGTCCTTTGCACATTTTTTAATTGGATTGTTCGTCTTCCTTTTGTTAAGTTGTATGAGTTCCCTATATATTTTGGAGATTAACCCCTTATCAAATGTATCATTGGCAAATATGTTCTCCCATGTACGTGGCTCTCTTGTTATTTTGATGATGGTTTCTTTTGCTGAGCAGAAGCTTTTTATTTTCATGTAGTCCCATTTATTTATTTTCTCCTTAGTTTCCATTGTCCTAGGAGATGTATTGGTAAACATATTGCTATGAGAAATGTTTGAGATTTTGGTGCCTATGGTTTCTTCTAGTACTTTTATGGTTTCCCGTCTTACATTTAAGTCTTTTATCCACTTTGATTTTAGTTTATGCTTGTGTGTGGTGTAAGTTGGTGGTCTTGTTTCATATTTTTGCAAGTATCTGTCCAGTTTCCCCAACACCATTTATTGAAGAGATTGTCTCTGCTCCAATGTATATTCTTGCCTCCTTTGTCAAATATTAATTGAGCATAGTGGCTTCGGTCAATTTCTGGGTTCTCTGTTCTATTCCATTTATCTATATGTCTGTCCTTGTGCTAGTACCAGGCAGTTTTGAGAATAGTGGCTTTGTAATATAGCTTGATATCTGGTATTGTGACCCCTCCAACTTTGTTCTTCTTTCTCAAGATTACTGCAGATATTTAGGGTCTTTTTTGGTTCCATATACATTTTTGGAGTGTTTGTTCTAGGTCTGTGAGATATGCCGTTAGTATTTTAATAGGGATTGAATTTAATCTGTAGATGGCTTTGGGTAATATGGACATTTTAATGATGTTGATTCTAGCAATCCATAAACCTGGTATATTCTTCCACTTATTTATACCTTCCTCTATCTCCTTTCCAACATCCTGTAGTTTTCATAGTACAGGTCTTTTACCTCCTTGGTTAAGTTTACTCCTAGGAATCTTTATTTTTTCTTGCAATGTTAAATGGGATTGTTTTTTGAGTTTATCTTTCTGAGAGTTCACAATTGGTGTATAAAAATGCTATGGATTTTTGAGTGTTAATTTTGTATCCTGCTACATTTCTAAATTCATTTATTAAATCTAGAAGTTTTGTGATGGGAGTCTTTAGAGTTTTCTGTGTATAGTGTCATGTCATCTGTGAATAATGAGAGTTTTACTTCCACCTTTCCAATTTGTATGCCTTTTATTTCTTCTTCTTGTCTGATTGCTATGGCCAGGACTCCCAGAACTATGTTGAACAAGAGTGGTGAAAGCGGGCATCCCTGTCTTGTTCCTGTTCTTAGGGGAAATTGTTTTAGTTTTTTTCTCATTGAATATGATGTTGGCTATAGGTTTGTCATATATGGACTTTATTATGTTGCAGTATGTTCCCTCTATTCCAACTTTTCTGAGAGTTTTTATCAAAAAAGTGTTAGATTTTTGTCAAATGCTTTTTCTGCATTGATTGATACGATCATGTGATTTTTGTCTTGCAATCTGTTTATGTGCTATATCACATTTATTGATTTGCGAATATTGCATTCCTAGAATAAATCGCACTTGGTCATGATGTATCATCTTTTTAATGTATTGCTGGATGAGAATTGCTAATATTTTGTTGAAGATTTTAGCATCTATGTTCATCAGGGATATTGGCCTGTAATTCTCTTTTTCTGTGGTGTCTTTATCTGGTTTGGGGGTTAGGGTAATGCTGGCTTCATAGAAAGAGCTTGGAAGTGTTCCTCTTGAGTTTTTTGGAATAGTCTGAGGAGGATGGGTGTTAGTTCTTCATTGAATGTTTGGTAAAACTCCCCTGTGAAGCATTCTGACCCAGGGCTTTTGTTTGCTGGAAGTTTTTTTGTTTACTGCTTCAATTTCATCGGTAGTTAATAGCCTATTCAGGTTTTCTGATTGAATTTTGGAAGGTTATATTTTTCTAGGAATATGTCCATTTCATCCAAGTTGTTCCATTTGTTGGAATTAAGTCATTCATAGTATGTTTTCTACAATCCTTTGTATTTCTGTGGGGTCAGATTACTTCACCTTTTTCATTTCTGATTTTGTTTATTTGGGTCCTCTCTTTTTGTTTCTTGGTGAGCTTGGCTAGAGGTCCATCAATTTTGTTTACTCTTTTGAAGAACCAGGTCTTGGTGTTACTGATCTTTTGTATTTTTGGGGGTCTCTATGTCATTTATTTCTGTTCTGATCCTTATTTCCTTCCTTCTATTTGTTGTGGGCTTTTCTTGATCTCTTTCTAATTCTTTAGGTTGTAGCGTTAGATAAGTTATTACCAGTTTTTCTTGTTTTTTTGAGGTAGGCCTGTAGTGCTATGAACATCCCTCTCAAGACTGCTTTCACTGTGTTCCATAGATTTTGGATTGTTGTGTGTTCATTTTCATTTGTTTCCAGGATGCTTTTTATTTCTTCTTTGATCTCTTTTGTAACCATTCACTGTTTAATAGCATGCTATTTAGCCTTCATGTATTTTGATTGTTTTGGGGATTTTTTATTGTAGCTGATTTCTAATTTCATGCCATTGTGATCTGAGAAGATGCTTGATATGATTTCAATCTTCTTGAATTTGTAGAGACTTAGCTTATGTCCTAATATGTGGTCTATCTTTGAAAATGTCCCATGTGCACTTGAGAAGAATGTATATTCTGTAGCTTTGGGGTAGAATGTTCTGTAGATGTCAATTAGTTCCATATGTTCTAGAGTATCATTTAGGATTTGTTTCCTTGTTGACTTTTTGTCTAGAAGATTTATCCTATGATGTCAGTGGATATTAAAGTCCCCTATTATGATGTACTAGAGGCCCGGTGCATGAAAATTTATGCACTGGAGGGGAGGTCCCTCAGCCCGGCCTGCCCCCTCTCACATTCCAGGAGCTCTCAGGGGTGGGAGGTGACCTGGCAATCAGGGGAAGGCGATGCCCCCATCACACCTCTGCTGCTGCCACTGCTGGCAGTGCAAGCCTCGGCCGGCCCTGGTTACCTGTGTCTCGGGCCAGCCCTGGGCCGCTGGGCAGCTACCATCCGAGGCTTGACTGTGCCTTGGGTCAGCCCTGGGCAGCTGGGGGCTGAAGGGACTGGGGGACTCCGGAGGCAGTCCTGGCCATGCCGCGTGCCTGCTGCCCCAGCGGGGCTGAGGGGACTGGGCACCACAATCTTGTGGCTGTAGGTGCTGCCATCTTTGAGGGCGTGACAGTCAATTAGCATATTCCTTCCTTATTGGCTGTGGGTGCCACCATCTTTGCGACAGTGTGAGGGTCAATTAGCATATTCCCTCTTTATTAGATAGAATTGCTGTTGATCTCTCCCTTGTATTCTCCAGAAGTTTTTTTTATAGATGCTCCCGTATTGGGTGCATATATGTTTACCAGAGTTAAAGACTTGTGTTGTATTGACCTCTTTAGTATTATGAGTTAGCCTTCATTATCACTTGTTATGGCCTTCACTTTGAGGTCTATTTTGTCAGATATAAGTATTGCTCAGCTTTTTTTTTTTCATTTGCACTTGCTTGTAAATTTTTTTTACATCCTTTCACTTTCAGTCTGTGTGAGTCCTTTGTTCTAAGGTGGGTCTCTTGTAGACAGCCTATATATGGGTCATGTTTTCTTATCCATTCAGCTACCCTGTGTCTTTTGATTGGAGCATTTAACTCATTTACGTTTAAGGTTATTATTGACTGGAGGCCTGGTGCACGAGTTCAGCCTGTGGGATCGGGCCGAAACTGCCTCTCCAACATCCTCTGAGGGGTCCCGGATTGCAAGAGGGTTCAGGCCAGGCTGAGGGACCCCACCAGTGCACAATTGGGGCCGGGGAGAGATGCAGGAGGTTGGCCAGCCGGGGAGAGGCCATGGGAGGGCTCCAGGGCGTGTCTGGCCCATCTCGCTCAGTCTCGATTGGCCCGACCCCAGCAGCAAGCTAACCTATTGGTCGGAGCATCTGCCCTCTCATGGTCGGTGCACATCATAGCTACTGGTTGACCAGTCAACTGTCTGCCCCATGGTGGTCAGTGCACACATAGCGACTGGTCAACTGTCTGCCCTCTGGTGGTCAGTGCATGTCATAGTGAGTGGTTAAGTGGCCTTAGCATATCATTAGCATATTATGCTTTGATTGGTTTAACGGCCAACCAGATGACCGGACACTTAGCATATTAGGCTTTTATTATATAGGATAGGTGGTTTTTATTCTTTATGCCTGTGTTCCTTCTTCCCTATCTATTTCTTCTTTTTACAACAGTCCCTTTAGCATTTCTTGCATTGCTGGTTTGCTGGTAATAAATTCCCTTAGCCTTTTTTTTTTTTGTCTGAGAAGCTCCTGATCTCACTTTCAATTTTTAATGATAGCCTGGCTGGATAGAGTATTCTTAGATTCAGTCCCTTGCTTTGCATTACTTTGTATACTTCATTCCATTCCCTTCTTGCCTGATGTGTTTCTGTTGAGAAATCATTTGAGAGTCTAATGGGAGATCCCCTGTAGGTAACTTTCTGTCTCTCTGTGGCAGCCTTTAAGATTCTTTCTTTGTCTTTTACATTTGCCATTTAGGATGTGTCTTGGTGTTGGTCTTTTTGGGTTCATCTTGTTTGGGACTCTTGGTGCTTCTTGGACTTGTTTGACTTTTTTCTTCCCAAAGTCAAGGAAATTTTCTGCCATTATTTCTTCAAACAGGTTTTCTATTCCTTGCTCAGCTTCCTCTCTTTCAGTCACCCCTATTATGCTGCTGTTTTTTCATTTCGTGTTGTCCCAAAGTTCTCTTAGATTTTCCTCCTGCTTTTTAATTTATTTTTCGAGTTGCTGCTCTGTTTGGGTGTTTTTCTACCTTGTCTTCTAACTCACTGATTCCATCCTCAGCTTCTAGTCTACTGTTGAAACCTTCCATTGTGTTCTTTATTGCAGTTAATGTCATTCTTCATTTCCTCTTGATTCTTATACATGTTGGTGAATTTCTCATCCAGACATTTGAACATCCTTATAACCATTACTCTGGATTTTCTCTGACAATTTTCTTGCTTCCATTTCATTTAGTTCATTTTCAGTTGATTCCTTTTTTAATTTTATTTGTGGGTTGTTTCTTTTTGTCCCCATTTTTGCTATTCCTTTGTAATTGTTTCTGTGTATTAGAGGAAACTGCTATCCCACCAGATTTTTTGATTTGATCTTATGTAGTAGATGTTTTGTGGGACCCAGTGGTGCAGTCTCTCATGTCTCCTGGGCCAGGTGTTCTAGGGAGGCCCCCTAATTGATATATTTGGGTTCTCCTGATGTAGTTGGGTCTTGAATGTTATTGTCCCGTTTGTGAATG
Organism: Plecotus auritus; assembly: GCF_963455305.1. Taxonomy (NCBI): domain Eukaryota; kingdom Metazoa; phylum Chordata; class Mammalia; order Chiroptera; family Vespertilionidae; genus Plecotus; species Plecotus auritus. The sequence goes on along the minus strand of NC_137772.1, from coordinate 127,961,827 downwards.
GAGTTTCCTCTCAGGGTGTCTGATTATGTGGCTCGTGCCGTACAATGTTGTGCCAGTCATTATGGACGTGCTGACCAAACAGCACAAAATACAACATGACAACACATGACACAGAAGGAACAGAACACAAATGTTCACAAGATACCTATAATCCAAACAAAAGTTACCACTAAAGAAGAGAGAATTAGGAAAGAGAAAATAGAGCAAGAATGATAGAGAGAGAAAAGAAAGAATATGGGGAGAAAACACAACAAAACAAACAAACTGAAAAGCACAAACAAAAACACTCAGAAAAAGTGTGTGTGTGTGTGGGGGGGGGGGTGGGGGGTGGGACAGGCTCTGTAGATGCAGAGCTTAAATAAATAAAATAAGGTTGAGAAATTGGAGGAATAGGGTTAGCCCCATGGTTTAGAATAGAGGGGGGAGAAAAGAAATGAAAATACAAGAAGAAGAAAAAATTTTTTTGAAAGGAGAATAGAGGAGAGAGCAGATAGGCCTAAATTTAGGAAGTGAACAAGTTAAAAAATTAGAAGCAAGAGCAAGAGGAGAGAGAAAGAAAAATTGAGTAGTGAAGAAAAAGAAAAGAGAAGGGGAAATGGAGAAGGAGCGGGGAAGAGGAAATTAGATATATGAATAAATCAACAGACTAGAACAGCCGTGGGCAAACTACGGCCCGTGGGCCGGATCCGGCCCGTTCAGCTATTCTATCCGGCCCGCGGAGCTGAAAGAGCGGAGGGTTCTCTTGCTCTCCCCTCCGCTCCTTTACTTTGAATTTATATTAGTTCACACAAACACTCCATCCATGCTTTTGTTCCGGCCCTCCGGTCCAGTTTAGGAACCCATTGTGGCCCTCGAGTCAAAAAGTTTGCCCACCCCTGGACTGGAATAATGATACATCAATAAAGTAGATAAAGATCAATTTTTTTAAACGGGGGGAAAGGAAGGAAAGAGAAAAACTAAAACAGAGAAAGGAGAAGAAAAATGGGAGGAAAAGAAGAGAGGAAGAAAAAGGTGCAAAAAATGAAATGAAATTAAAAAGTAACGGTTGTTTACTTCAGCCGAGTTTTAGTGCCTCATGGGAGCTGGTTTAGGAGCCCATTCTTCTGTCTGCCAATTCTGGGTTCCTCTTAGGTACTTAGTCCTGTCCACTGTCAGGCACTGCCTTTGGCTTTTAGCACCTGCTTGAAGCTCTGAGCGATCCACCAGTCCTCTGCTTGTGTCTTCTCCACAGGCCTTGGCTGCAAGCAGGCAGGGCCAATCTGCCCTTTTTGCCTGTCTGCCAGCTGTCAATCTTAGTCACTCAAGCATCTGTTTCTGACAAGGATTTAGGTGGGGTTGGTGCTGGTTTGCTTTCAGGGAATGAGATGTGTGTTTTTTCCTGTCCCAGAGTTATTCCTCCGCAAGTGGCCCAAAATAATTCTCTGGCCTTGGTTGGTCAGAGATCCTTCTATGGAGATCAATGGGGTTGGCTGACAACCTGGAGTTTTTATCAGTCTGGATCCCAGACTAGCAGGGCGGAAGCCCCCTCTTCCAATCCAGTCACTGAGGGCTCCTTGGGACTATACAGACCCGTAAGCAATCGTGCCCTCTGCCTTTGTTTCCTCTGTACAGCTCAAAATGCAAGGTGTGGCAGGCTGTATCACCTACCCTGAGGCTACTGAGAGGGAAAGGCTCCTCTGGGGAGAACTGGTCTTTTAGGTTTGGAAGCCTAAGAAGGTCCCAATACAGAACTCTTGGCCACGTCTCCCTGCCCTGCTTCCCTCCCCAGCCTCTCCTTAGGAACCTCAAGTCTGTGCCTCCCTCCCTGTGCCAAAGCCTAAAGTGAATACAACTGAAAAGTCCTGTGTTCTGGGTTTAGAGAATAAAAACAAAAACAAAACAAAAACTACAAAGAAACCTCGGCTTTCTCTCCCCCCAGCATCACACTGCTTTCCCCTCTGGGTGCAGCCTTTTGTTGGGGCCACCTTTCCTGGTGCAGCCTTTTGCGGATGTGGTCTCAGTCCAGACTACCTGGCAGCAAGCAGCCCTGCGGCTTTTCCTTTTCACAGTTGCATGTTACACCTGCCACCAAGGGTCATGGCTCTGGTGCGTAGCCTTGGCCCTTGGCCAGGCTTCTGTTTTTCTGAGGAAATTGATCCTCCTGTAATGCGGCTTCCTTTTCTGCCTCTCGAGCCCTGGCCACCCTTCCTACTGGTCTCCAGGTGTCTTCTGTCCTTCTTTGTGTTAATGTAAAAACAATCAAACCTGTAAAGAATTTTTGTGAGTTTATTTGAACCAAACTGTCGACAATTGCTGGGAAGCAGAATCTCAATGGATTGGTAATAATGCTACAGAGAATGGCGGTTTTCCACCTATTTTTATACATTGCAATCAAAGAAGGAGATATAGGTGGGTTACATGAAATTCATTGGTGATAGTTTAGAGAGGTGGGAGAAAGCAAAGCGGGAAACCTCTGGGATTGGATGAAAAGTAAAGTGATAGACACTTCTTTTACTTAGGTGGGTATAGGATAGTGAACCGTCAATGATTAACATGATAACAATAACAATGAAGGAATTTGTGGTATCCGTCCTGGTGTCCAGGGCATTTGGTTGTGCCCTGAGGTGTCTGGAAAAAAAGGGAAGTTACAGTTACCCTAACATTTCAATGATATGTTATTATAGATGTAAAAAGACAATAAGCTCAGTTAAGGTAAAGATTGACCTTGTCAGGGAAGATACTGGCCTAGGAGGTGACTACCCACCATAACTGCTTTTAGTTAAAGTTTAATTTCAGACCATCCTTTGTGATTCCTTTAGGTCTTTGAGTTTGTAAGATGCCATGCAGGCCTTCCCTGAGCTTGTCAGGTTAGCATGTGGTCCCATTTGTCCACACTTGCCCTAAGTTGCCTCCTCAGCTGGGCCTAATTTGTTAATTCCGGGTGGATGTTCTTTGATATTAGTTGTATTTCTAGTCTGGCCCTGGAATGAGGTGCACGACACATCTGCCTATTCAGCTGCCATTTTTTCTTCCATCCCAATATACTTTTAATCCCACCCAGTATCGTTTTCATTTTAGGTATTCTAGTTTTCATCTCTAGAAATTCCATTTGCTTCTTTTTTATGTCTTCTATTTCTTTTTAATATTCTTTTCCTCCCTGTGACTCCTTGAACATATCAAATCTACTAATATTAGTTATTTTAACATCCTTGGCTAGTAATTACACATCTCTTAAGTTATGGATCTTCCTATCACCTAATGTTTTTCCTGGTTAAGGATCATCCATTTCATATGGGTTTTCTGTTTCTTTTCATGTCTAATAGTTGTTGATTGAATGCCATACATTGTGGATTGAGTGTTTGCTTTTGTTAATTCCTGTCAGGAGTTTTGGACTTTGTTCTGGCTTATTTAGTTGTAGCTTAGTTGAATCCTACTGAGGCTAGTTTTTAAGCTATTATGTGTTGGGTCTAGAGTAGCCTTTCCTATAGGTCTATTTTAGTCCCACAGCTAAGGCATGGTTCCCAGTGTAGTTAATGAAGTCTCTTTGGGTCATGGGAACTTGAACAATTTCCTGGCTTTGTGTGAACTCTGGAAATTGTTGCTCTTACTGTTCCTTGGTAATTATTCTTTTTCTGTCCTTGATGAGTTTTGCCATTTAGCCATGAGATTGGAATTTAGCCAAAGATCCATGGTGGTACCTATGCAAATTTCTGGAGCTTATGTTTTGCATAGCTCCCCTTCTCAGTTCTTGCTCTATAAATTCTTAGCATTTCAGCCCCCTCATACTGAGATCTCTGTCACCTCAATTTGGTGAGACTGCCAGGTTTTTTGGAGGGGGAGGTTCCCTCCTCATTGCAGTTTTGCCCAGAAATTGTTTTCAGGTAGAAAGATGATATGACCATAGGGTACACCTTGTTTATTTCTTTTCTCTCCAGGTTACTTTTCCATACTGCCTGTTGTTTGATTTAAAAACAAATTGTTACTCTATTTTGTCCATATTTCTAATTGTTATAGTGAAAGCATGCTAGTCTGGACCTCCTTATACCCATTATGGTCTGAAACAGAAAACCCAATTTGTGTATTTTAAACTGTCAATTTTCAAAGTAAGATAATCTCATTTCAATGTATATTTCCTTTTTTATTGTGGTGTGTTTTTTTGCCTTTTAAACTAAGCTGAGACTTTCTAGGCTTACCATGAAACAGTTTGAGGGAGCCAGTTGCTTGGATATCATCTAACTTGGGTTGTTATTACAGTAGTGGAAACTCACCTCATACCAAAAACACAGGTATCATGCTGGGTTCAGTTTTCAAAATCCTAATGTTGTTTAAAAGGACAAGATATCCTTTGCTATAAGCAATCTTCATGAATATAAGGAAGTCCATTGGTTTTAGCTGGAGAACTTATCGAGAATGGAAGTTTATAACCTCACTCAATGTTAGTCACACAAGAGATCATTGTGACACGTGGAATGGAAAAATAGGTGACTGCTGCCTGCATACCTCTGGCATCTTCCCACGATCAAGGGCTAAAAGTACAGTAGGATGATGTTATACTTTATTCTTTAGGTGCTATAAAGTATCATCTTGATTTTTTTCTTTACTAAAATAATTCAATTCTATTTAGGTGCTTTTTTCTCCTTAAAAACTTATGATTGGTTTTTATAGTTATGGTATTTTTGTGTAAATCAAATATCAATATAGTGTGTTTATAAAAAAAGGTTGTCTTTCCGGTCAGGGGACATGCCCCGGTTGCTGGCTCAATCCCAAGAAGGGGGCATGTGGGAGGCAGCTGATAGATGTTTCTCTCTTTGTCTCCCTCCTTCTTCTTTCCTCTCTCTCTAAAATCAATAAAAACATATATATATTTTAAAAAGATTGCTATCCTATTTAAGTTTGTATTAAGTATGTAGTATCAATTCACCAGCTATAAAAGCATTCACAGACACAGATGTCTTTAAGATACACTATATTGTTTTAGATATTTTATATTTCCAAGAAGATCCCAAGTATTTAAAACAGCAAATACCTTCTTTAGCTTGATCAGTAGATACTAAATTCATATTTAAGGTTGATGCGTAAAAATGTAGTTTTGATAAATTAAATGTTAATTTACCAAAACATAATAGGAAACTTTTGAATTAAAAATAACTTGGAGCAAAGCTATTTTGGGGACCCCTCAGAAAATGTTATAAAAACTTTTTATTTTATTTTATTAACTAGAGGCCCGATGCATGAAATTCGTGCACAGGGGAGGGGAGTGTCCCTCAGCCCAGCCTGCACCCTCTCTAATCTGGGACCCCTCGAGGGATGTCCGACTGCCCGTTTAGGCCCGATCCCAGTGGGATCGGGCCTAAACGGGCAGTCGGACATCCCTCTCACAATCCAGGACTGCTGGCTCCCAACTGCTCGCCTGCCTGCCTTCCTGATTGCCCCTAACTGCTTCTGCCTGCCAGCCTGATCACCCCCTAACCACTCCCCTGCCAGCCTGATTGATGCCTAACTGCTCCCTTGCCAGCCTGTTTGCCCCTAACTGCCCTCCCTGCAGGCCTGGTCACCCCTAACTGCCCTCCCCTGCAGGCATGGTCACCCTTAACTGCCCTCCCCTGCAGGCCTGGTTCCCCCCAACTGCTCTCCCCTGCAGGCCTGGGTCCCTCCCAACTGCCTTTCCCTGCAGGCCTGGTTGCCCCCAACTTCCCTCCTCTGCCGGCTTGGTCACCCCTAACTGCCCTCCCCTGCAGGCTTGATCACCCCCAACTGCCCTCCCTTGCAGGCCTTGTCCCTCCCAACTGCCCTCCCCTGCTGGCCATCTTGTGGTGGCCATCTTGTGTCCACATGGGGGCAGGATCTTTGACCACATGGGGGCAGCCATCTTGTGTGTTGGAGTGATGGTCAATCTGCATATTACTCTTTTATTAGATAAGATAGAGGCCTGGTGCACGGGTGGGGGCCAGCTGGTTTGCCCTGAAGGGTGTCCTGGATCAGGGTGGGGGTTCCCTTGGGGCGTGGGGCGGCCTGGGCAAGGGGCCTGTGGTGGTTTCCAGGCTGGCCACGCCCCCTGGTGACCCAAGTGGAGGCCCTGGTATCTGGGGTTTATTTATCTTCTACAATTGAAACTTTGTAGCCTGGAGTGGAGCCAAGCCTTCTGCTTGCTCCCGTGGCAGCAGCCATTTCTGTTGGGATTTATGTATCTTCTATAATTGAAACTTTGTAGCCTTAAGCGGAGGCCTGGGCCGGCCAGGGTGTGTGGAAAGCTTGGCTTCCTCCATCACCGGGGGCAACCCTAGCCTCCTGCTCTTTCCAGCTCTGTGGCTGCCGCCATTTCTGTTTGGATTTATGTATCTTCTATCATTGAAACTTTGTAGCATTGAGTGGAGACCTAGGCTGGCAAGGGCAGGCGGAAAGCTTGGCTTCCTCCATTGCAGGGGAAACCCAAGCCTCCCTCCTGCTCTCTGTGGCTGTAGCCATCTTGGTTGGGTTTATTTGCATATTTGCTCCTGATTGACTGGTGGGCGTGGCTGGTGGGTGTAGCGGAGTGATGGTTAATTTGCATATTACTCTTTTATTATATAGGATTTTGAGAGAGAGAGAGAGAAAGGAAGAGAGAGAGAGAGAAACATCGATGTGAGAGAAAAACATCAATTGGCTGCTTCCCATACTTGCCCCAACCAGGGATCGAACCAGCAACTTAGGTATGTGCCCTTACAGGGAATGAAACCTGCAACCCTTTTGGTGCATGGGACAACTCTCTAACCAACTGAGCCACCCAGCCAGGGAGTTATACAAAACTTTAATGACTCAAAAAAGGCAATCCTATATAATAAGAGCCTAATATGCTAAGTATCTGGTCCTCTGGTCAGCTGTTCAACCAATCAAAGTGTAATATGCTATTGATATGCTAAGGCCGCTCAACTACTTGCTATGAAGTGCACTGACCACCAGGGGGTAGATGCTCCGACCTATAGGTTAGCTTGCTGCTGGGGTCTGGCCAATCAGGACTGAGCGAGATGGGCTAGACACGCCCTGGATGGATCCCTCGGGGGATGTCAGAGAACTGGTTTCGGCCCGATCCTACAGGCTAAGCTGAGGGACCCCACTGGTGTACAAGTCCGTGCACCAGGCCTCTAGTGTGAACATAACTGATTATTTTGTGTTTACTTAGGGCTGTCTGTTGCTGGGTTTGAGGGCTGTATGCTCTCTCTAATTTATGACCTCAAGGATTGTTGTGCTTGTGTGTGCCCTTTCTTGCTGTGAGCTGTCACATCTGACTGTGACTAGTGTCACTGACTGTAGCAATTCCCCACCCCCCTCTGTTTGTGTCTAATCAGAGGCAGGGGTGAATCTAGTTTGTTTATCTTTTTATTTATTTATTTAATAAATCTTCATTGTGCAGATTATTACAATTGTTTCTCTTTTTCTCCCCCATAGCTCCCCTCCACCCGGTTCCCACCCCACCCTCTGCCCTTACCCCCCACCCCACAGTGTCCTCATCCATAGGTGTACAATTTTTGTCCAGTCTCTTCCTGCACCCCCTAAACCCCTTTCCCCCAGAATTGTCAGTCCACTCCCTTTCTATGCCCCTGATTCTATTATATTCACCAGTTTATTCTGTTCATCAGATTTTTTATTCACTTGATTTTTAGATTCACTTGTTGATAGATCTGTATTTGTTGTTCATAATTTTTATCTTTACCTTTTTCTTCTTCTTCCTCTTCTTAAAGAATACCTTTCAGCATTTCATATAATACTTGTTTGGCGGTGATGAACTCTTTTAGCTTTTTCTTATCTGTGAAGCTCTTTATCTGACCTTCAAGTCTGAATGATAGCTTTGCTGGGTAGAGTAATCTTGGTTGTAGGTTCTTGCTATTCATCACTTTGAATATTTCTTGCCACTTCTGTCTGGCCTGTATAGTTTCTGTTGAGAAATCAGCTGACAATCGTATGGGTGCTCCCTTGTAGGTAATTAACTGTTTTTCTCTTGCTGCTTTTAAGATTCTCTCTTTGACTTTTGCTCTTAGCATTTTAATTATGATGTGTCTTGGTGTGGTCCTCTTTGGATTCCTTTTGTTTGGGGTTCTGTGCGCTTCCTGGACTTGTAAGTCTATTTCTTTCACCAGGTGGGGGAAGTTTTTGGTCATTATGTCTTCCAATAGGTTTTCAGTATCTTGCTCTCTCTCTTCTTCTGGCACCCCCGTAATTCTGATGTTGGTACGCGTGAAGTTGTCCCAGAGGCTCCTTACACTAACTTCATATTTTTGGATTCTTTTTCTTTTTGCTTTTCTGGTTGGGTGTTTTTTGCTTCTTTGTATTTCACATCTTTGACTTGATTCTTGCAATCCTCTTGTCTGTTATTGGATCTCTGTATATTATTTTTTATTTCAGTTAGTGTATGCTTAATTTCTAGTTGGTCCTTTTTCATTTCCTCGAGGGTCTCACTAAATTTATTGGCCTTTTCTAGAAAATTATTGAAAAACCTTAAAACTGTGGTTTTGAACTCTATATCCAGTCGTTTGCTTTCCTCCATTTCTTTCATTTGTGACCTGTTTCTTTGTCTACACATTTTGGCTGCTTCCCTGAGTTGATAGAGTGGCTTTGTGTGCTAGGTGTCCTATAAGGCCCAGTGGCTCAGCCTCCCCAGTTACCTGAGTTGGACACTCTTGGTGCACCCCTTTGTGGGCTGTGTGTACAGTCTTGTTGTAGTTAAGTCTTGATTGTTGTTGGTATTGCTGGGAGGAATTGACCTCCAGGCCAATTGGCTGTGAGGATCAACTGTGTCTATGCTGGGAGAACTTCTGTGCTGGAGACACCCTTATGAGAAAAGACTTGCAAAAGCCTCTGTGCTCAGCTTGGATGGGGCGGAGTCTCAGGGCAGAGCAGACAGCATTGGCTTCCCGTCAGCCCTGCCCTAAGAGGCCCCTGGGTCTCAGTGTCCCACAGTAATCGCTGCAAGCACCTCTTAGAGAAAGCTGCCCTCGAGTTTCACCCGCTGCCCGACAGCCCAGTTTCTCCCTGAATGAGTCTGGGTCCCCAGAGTCTTGCCCAGAACTGGAGTTCAGCGCAGTCAGGAGCTTTTGTCTCCCTCCCGCTTGAGAAAGCCATCTGCGTACTCAGTTGCCAGTCCTCTCTGCGTGTGCATCTCTGTACCTCTGCCTCTGCAGCTCCTCTGAGTCTCAGTGTGCTTTTCTCTTTTCTTCTAGTTGTAGAATTTCCACTCAGCCAGCCTTCCTGTGGTTCTGGATGATGTCCATTTTGTCTTTTAATTGTAGTTTTGAAATTGTTGTGCGAGGCAGCAGTTTAGGTGTTTACCTATGCGGCCATCTTGGTTTCTCTCTAGTTTGTTAATCTTATTAGAAACAAGGATAAATTAAATATCTATTTAACTCTAAGGCAGGACTAAAGTTCTTTTATAAGAAAACTTGATTTTAGTGAAAAACTTTAATTTATTCTTTTGGATTTCTCTATAGACATTTGTTTCCTAAATCACAGCTGGATGGAGATTTTGCCAGAGGGCTAAGTTATGGCTAGGTGGAGTGAATACAGCTAAGGATGCAGTGATTTGGGTAAGGTCCATCTTCCCTGTTAAATGTTCCTGCAGCTGGTATTGAAATTACTTTTTCTTCTTTAGATACAAGCTGTACATTTAATGAGGAGTGGGAGGGCTGTGGGGGATGTCAACAGGTAAGAAGCAGATGAGGGGTAAGATAATTATTAATAATGAAGTTATAACTGTTAATCCAGTGCTGCCAAATAGACATATAATGTGAGCATATTTGTACTTTAATAGTATATTTCATTTAATATTTGTATATACCAAATATTTCAACATGTAATAAATATAAAAATTATTAAGACAGTTTATACTTTTATTTATTTTTAAAATTTATCTTTATTATTGGAAGTATTACAGATGTCCCCTTTGTTTGTTTGTGGTCTTTTTTCCCATTGATCCCCTCCACCTGTACCTGCTCCTCCCAGGCCTACACTACTCTATTATCTGTGTCCATGGGTTATACATGTATGCACATAATTTCCCAAGTTAATCACTCCCCTCCCACTCCAACCTCCGACTTCTCTCTTAAATTCATCAGTCTGTCTCATGCTTCTATGTCTTTGGATCTATTTTATTCATTAATTAATTTTGTTCATTAGATTCCACATATGAGTGAGATCATGTGATACTTATCTTTCTCTGACTGGCTTATTTCACTTAGCAATTTTATACTTTTAAAATTCTAAATCATCAAATTGGAGTGTATATTTTATACTCACAGCATATATCAATTCTGACTAGCCACATTCCAGTAGTCATATGTGGCTAGTGGCTATCCACACATGATAGCATAGTGTTAGTTTCTGCTTGTTCTTTAATCAACATTGTTCTTCCTATTAAAAATTTACTTGCACACAAATCACAGTATAAGTGTTGAAAGTTTACAAATCCCCATTTTAATGCACTCTAGATAACTATAAATGAAATAATGAGCTTTTGGTTATTCATTGCTGTACATTACTGTAGTCTGGATGTTTCTACTGGTTTGGGTAATAGTCAGGATCCTTGCCATACAATTTCTCTCAATGATAAAAATTTTAGAGCAACCTTAATATAATAAACTAGAGTCCCGGTGCACAAAATTCGTGCACTGGGGAGGGTGTCCCTCAGCTCAGCCTGCACCCTCTCTAATCTGGGACCCCTCAGGGGATGTCCGACTAACAATCCAGGACTGCTCGCCTGTCTGCCTGCCTGATTGCCCCTAACCGCTTCTGCCTGCCAGCCTGATCACCCCTAACCACTCCCCTGCCAGCCTGATAGATGCATAAGTGCTCCCCTGCTGGCCCGATTGCCCCCAACTGCCCTCCCCTGCAGGCCTGGCCCCCCCCAACTTCCCTCCCTCCCCTGCAGGCCTGGTCTCCCCCAACTGCCCTCCCTCCCCTGCTGGCCAGGTTGCCTCTAACTGCCCTCCCCTGCTGGCCTGATCGCCCACAACTACCCTCCCCTGCCAGCCATCTTGTGGTGGCCATCTTTGACCACATGGGGCGACCATCTTTGACCACATGGGGGGAGCCATCTTGTGCAAGGGTGTGAGGGTCAATTTGCATATTACCTCTTTATTATATAGGATCCTTTTCAATATTAACTGTGACACACAATAGGAAAAGTTCTTTGGGTTACTTAATGCAATATGTAAGTAATTTGTGTGTGTGTGTGCAAGGAAATTATGGGATTTGATTTAGAATTACAAGTTATAGGAATAATATGGTTAGAAGGAAATGGTGGACATGGGTGGCCCTTGTGATATGAAACACAAAATTGAGTCTTATAAGTGGGCTAGTTAAAAGAATTGCTTGTTGGAATATAAAGTGAGTAAATACAGAGACATTTGGGAAAAAGGACTCTCCTTAAAAATTTTTTTTGTTTATTAATTTTGAGAGAGAGATATATAGAGAGAAACATGAGTTTGTTATTCTACTTATTTACTCATTCATTAGTTGATTCTTGTATGACCAGGGATCAAACCTGCAACTTTGGTTTATGGAGATGACCCTCTAACCAACTAAACTACCTGGCCAACATGGGAAAAATGACTTGTGATGAAAAGAGGGTTATGTATGCTTTGGGGTATTGTAGTAGCTGATCTTACCTAATAATAGAAAAACATGTAAATCGACCGTACCTCTGCTACGCCACCAGCCAACAAAGATGGCGGTTAATTTGCATACACAGGCTCCGAATGACAGGGGTGGGATGCTTGCATCATTGCCATGGCGAGGACACAGGCGTTCTGCCCCACCCCCATCTCTCAGGACCCCAGAGCAGTGTGGGAAGGCGGGGCCGGAGCAGAAGGGGCTGGGCCGGAGTGGAAAGGCGGTCCTGGCAGCCAGGGATAGGAAAGCCCATTCTAGCATGAATCTTCTAGTGTTTAGATATTTAACAATTACTCTTTGGTACTGTAACCTTTTCATTTGACAACTACAGCCATATGAGTTAATACACTAATAGAATCTTTAGTAAAGCTTATAGTATCTTTGTTAGCTATATCTAATACTTATCAGAAGAGCATATTAGTACTTGGGTCAGGACGATTAAGAGATTTGTTCTTACCTTTCATCAAGTTGGGGGTGGGATTATGACTTTGGATTAGACTTGAGTTCATTGTCACATCTGGTATGGTAGCTGTGATGAGTTCATTGTATTACCAATGTTAACATCAGGTGTTTGTGGGTTTCATAGAATTCGGTAGCTTTGTATTTATTGTAAGTCTGAATTTTTCACTTAAGGGATCAGCCATGTGACCAATGTGTACACCCATAATAGTGGGGATGGTGAGAGTACTGAATTAGGCCAATGCGTTACCTAGAACAAGGTTCTGTTGAGGATTAATTGTTGCATATTTCCTGTAGATACAAAGAATTCTTTATTGGGTGATTGACTTTAGTAATTTTTATCTTCCTATAAAACAGATTAAGTTGTTTAGATCATTTGTTTTTGACTTTTAAACTTTTGCTTAAGATAACTTTTTCAAAACTGATTGAAAAGAAGAAGTGATAGTAAAATTCAAATCAGAAAGCTTATCTCATTGTCACAGTTACTGAGGCCAACTAAGATGCCAACATGCACTGTTCTAGCACAATTAATTTCAGATATTATAGCTTAAAAATTTCTTCTTATGGTAACTTGTTTGACTTAGGTAGCTAGATAATTTGAAACATGTGCAGCTTTATTTCAATATAGCTGCTTTTTCAGACCCTTTCTTAGTTTCTTTGTCTTCTTATTCACACCTATGGTGACTGTGTTTTGTGCAAGGTGGGGGTCCAGAAAAGACCTCCAAATCGTGTCTTCCAGGGCTAGCATAATCACATTTTGCATTTGTACAGCATTGTCATCGTGTGTGTTTGATTAGAAGAAATAGCCCAAGTGCTTGCCCAGCCACTGGACTGTCTGTGCCTGTGTTCTGAAGGATTATGAAACATAAGTGCCAGGTAGACACCAGAGTTGAGCTTGAAAGTCTGTGTGTGTGTGTGTGTGTGTGTGTGTGTGTGTGTGCATGTGCATGTACATATGCCTCTTGTCACAAAGCTCCATGATGGGTTATACTGTTTCCCTGCAAAATTTTCTGAGTGCAAGGAGGAAACTATCTAACATACTTTTTGTACTTAAATAAATTAGGAAAATCATATAACCAACTTCTGAACACATATTTTCTAGGAATTTTATGTCATATCTTATTGATTTGAAGACATTTTTAATCCAATATTTTCTTGAGGTGGGAGTTGGGATATAATCTGGTTGTTAATTGTGAAAGAAGAAGCCAGCAAACTATGGCCTATGGATGGGCTAGATCTGGCCTGTGAGTAAGAAATGGTTTCTATATTTTAAGACTTATGTGTTTAGACAAACAAACAAGCAAATAATAGAGAGAGAGAGAGAGAGAGAGAGAGAGAGATTGCATGTGGCCCAAAGCCTAAAATATTTATTACTTGACTCTACAGAAAAAGTTTGCCAACCCTTGATTTACAGAATCGATTTCTATTTTGAGCATGAAGAAACCAAGCTCAGATGTAGCTGACTCGCTGAAGCTCACAGAAGGAGCCTGTTCTAGTGGAAGGAGAATCAGATTCAAGTTTCTGCAGCTCTGACTTCTATCTTTCAATTGACTTAATATACTCTTGTGATTGTTAATAAGGTTTTCCTTTTGGCTCTGTCATTCTAGAGTTCACAGAGTAATATCTGCAATGCAATTCTAATGCTAACTACCCAGAGTTAAGTCCAACTTTACAGGTTCAGGGCACAGTTCTCTACAAAACTGCCCTCACTTCAGACACCAGGTGCAAGCTCTGGGGTTCCTAGGCCACCCACACTTATGACCAACTGGCTACAAATTCAAGGGTTTCCATTACTCCCTCAATTTTGGAGCTGATACAGTAAACTTTATTGATGGTGCATGATAAGGTAGGGCTACCTAAGTCTCTCTCCTTCTTCAGGGGGTCTGGGATGGAAACTGTGGAGGTCAGTAGGTTCTCAGTGTATTGAGGGATCGATTTGGGGCAAGTGCTCCCCAGCAGCTGAGGGCCTCTCTTCCTCTCAGGGCTGGTGGTCCAGGGGGCTCTTATTCCTTGGAGGCCATGTGGACCATAAGGTCCACCACCCTGTGCTGTAGCCAAATTCATTGTCATATCAAGAAATGAGCTTCACAAAGTGGTCATTGAGGGCAATGCTAGCCCCAGCATCAAAAGTGGAGGAGTGGGTGTCACTGTCACAGGAGACAACATGATCTTCAGTATGCCCTTGAGAGGGCCCTCTGATGTCTGCTTCACTACCTTCTTGATGTCACTGTAATTGGCAGCTTTCGCTGGTCAGCAGGTCAGATCCACAAACTACACATTGAGGGTGGGGACACAGATGGCCATGCCAGTGAGCTTTCCATTCAGCTCAGGGATGACTTTGCCTACAGCCTTGGCAGCATCAGTAGAAGCAGGGATGATGTCCTGGGAAGCCTCTTAGCCATCCATCACAGCTTTCCAGAGGGGTTATCCACAGTCTTCTGGGTGACAGTGATGACATGGACTGTGCTCATGGGTTCCTCCATGATGCCAAAGATGTCATGGGTGACCTTGGCCCAAGGGGTCAAGCATTTGGTGGCGCAGGAGGCATTGTTGACAATCTTGAGGGAGTTGTCAAACTTGTCATGGTTCACACCCATCACAAACATGGGGGCATCCACAAAAGGGGCAGAAATGATGACCCTCTTGGCTCCACCCTTCAAGTTAGTTCCATCCTTTTCCATGGTAGTGAAGACACCAGTGGATTTCACAACATACTCAGCACCAGCATCACCCCATCTGATGTTGGTGGGATCTCGCTCCTGGAAGATGGAGATGGACTTTCCATTGATGACAAGTTTCCTGTTCTCAGCCTTGACTGTGCCTTTGAATTTGCCATGAGTAGAATCATACTGGAACACGCAGACCATGTAGCTGAGGCCAATGAAGGGGTCATTGAACATCCAGTTTGCCAGAATTAAAAACAGCCCGGGTGACCAGGTGCCCAATATGGCCAAATCCATTCACTTTGACCTTCACCATCGTGTCTCAGGGTTGTGGCTGGCACTGTTCAGGAAGATACAGCTGTCTGACGAACAGGAGGAACAGAGAGCCATGCCTTCAATATTTTTATTCTTTTTCAGTATTTTTATTAATTTAAATAATAAACTAGAATAACTCCAAGAACTCAGAAAAGTACTATACTTGTGATTACAGTTGTATCATAAAGGATACAAATCAGGACCAGATAAATGGAGAGACACTTAAGGCCAGGTCTTGGAGGATTTCACATGTGAAACTTGCATGTCTTCAGGATATGTCACCTGAGCTTTGGTGTCCATAGTTTTTATTGGAGTTTCATTATATAGTCATTATTAATTGGATCATTGGCCACATGATTGAACTCAATCTCCTACCCTCCCCAGAGTCAGGAAGTCAGTCTGATATCAACTGGCTCAAACCCAAACCTTCTAATCTCATGGTTAGCTTTCCTGGCATGGTCAGCCCCCTTCTAAAAAGGTCTAGGGCCGTGGTCGGCAAACTGCGGCTCGCGAGCCACATGCAGCTCTTTGGCCCCTTGAGTGTGGCTCTTCCACAAAATACCACGGCCTGGGCGACTCTATTTTGAAGAAGTGGCGTTAGAAGAAGTTTAAGTTTAAAAAATTTGGCTCTCAAAAGAAATTTCAATTGTTGTACTGTTGATATTTGGCTCTGTTGACTAATGAGTTTGCCAACCACTGGTCTAGGGGCCCACAATGAGTCACCTCATTAGCATTGCCCTCTGATGGTTGTTGGCACCAATTTCATGCCAACAGGAATCCTCAATTTGGTGCACAGTGAAGAAGGAAACTTTAGTGCCGAACAGCTCAATTGTGATACAGCATGGCTGGCTGTGTGGCAGCCCTAGGGCCAGGCCCCTCTACAGCTTAACTGCTCTGCTGTGCTCCTCAATGATTTGCTCTGCTCTGTTCCTTACCCTCCTGCTTTGCACTGTGCTGTGCTTTCGTCTGCTCCATTCTGTGCCACTCTGGTCTAGTCTGCTCTGGCCTACAGTGATCTGCTCTGCTCTGCTCCAGTAAGACATCTTCGGAGTTTCAGCTCAGCTGGGGAAACACTCTTTAGTCTGGGGTAGAAAGGGAAAGTGCACTCCCAGAGTCAGAGGGGAGCTGGCTTATGCAGACAGAAGTCCCCACCCCTGGTCCCTGATTGGTCTGTCCTGGTGCAAATGAGGACTCCAAATCCTTGCAGTTTGATTGATTCAAACAGAACTGTCCTGATTGGTCAGAATAGAGCCACTGTGGTTGGCGGGGCTATGCAGCTTCGAATGGATGGGGGAAAGCTCAGGCCTATTGGTTGAAATAGGATTCCAGGAACTCCTTTATAAGGGCTGGCTCAGAGGGCAGAAACAATGCAGGCAGGTAGTTTAGAGCAGAGGCAGGCAAGTTTAATGCAGGCTTCTCCATGAAGTTCAGTTTGTGTAAGAGGCTCCTGTGTAGAAATGGCTGCTAGGCCCTCATGGCCTTGGCTGTCAGCTGTCTTTCTGCATTTCCACTTTACAACAAACCTAGTGTTAGTCCATTTACCAACTCTTGTTTCTCTTTATTCTTTCCTTTCACTTTGGTTTCTTTCTCAATAGGTATTTATTGAACTCTCACTATCTGCTGACACTGTACTTGCTTATATGGTGAGTTGTAAGCATATACTCTCATTTTGTACGGTGGTATTTTCAAAATGTGTTAACTCACGATTCATCTCCTGAGTCTGAATTTGAAGCCTTAGTCATAATGTGTTTTGCTATATATGGAATAGTGTCTTCCTAGGCAATGCATTGCAACAAATTTGTGTTATTTTGAAAATATTAATGTTTGTCTCTAAAGTAGGGTTGGGTCAGGATGAGGCCGTTGATGTAGAATAAAGTTATCTGAGTCTTAGTGGGGCAACTATAACTATTTCTATCAAGAATACAATGTAAGGTCTGGCTCTGTTAATATAGAAAGATGAGCTGGCCTGATGCATTATTTACCTTATGTTTGTCATCACTAATTGCTTGTTTCAATATTTTTTCCGCCCAATATTTATTATGAAGCATTTAAATCCTTATTTGAAAAAACTATGGTTTCCATTCTTATTTCTATCAGTGATGCTTTTTGTGTGTGTATGCATGTACCAGTTTTTTCCTCTTCAAGTCCCAATGAACTATTGTTTTTTCTTTTCTCATTCAATCTAAAAAAAAGATCTTGCAGCATTTTCTTTTGAGATGTTTCTCATGATCATGCTTTTTTCTGTTTTCCATTTAATTCATGCTTTTATCATCTTCTAAATTGTAGAGTTCATTTTTTAAAAAATATATTTTATTGATTTTTTTACAGAGAGGAAGGGAGAGGGATAGAGAGTTAGAAACATCGATGAGAGAGAAACATCGATCAGCTGCCTCCTGCACGCCTCCTACTGGGGATGTGCCCGCAACCAAGGTACATGCCCTTGACTAGAATCAAACCTGGGACCCTTCAGTCTGCAGGCCAACTCTCTATCCACCGAGCCAAACCGGCCAGGGCTGTAGAGTTAATTTTTTACCCGATCTCCTTATCTATAAACTAGAGGCCTGGTGCACAAAATTCGTGTACTGGGGAAAGCGGGTCACTCAGCCCGGCCTGCGCCCTCTCACAGTCCGGGACCCCTCGGGGGATGTAGCAGTGATCCAAGTGGCAGGTGGCCAGGGAGGAGCTTGAATCGGGGCCAGGCGCCGTGCTGCTCAGGCTCATCCTGGCCTGCTGCGCCTACTGCCGCAGAGTTGGGAGAGGCTCCGCCATGGCAGCTGCGTTCGCCAGTGGTGAGCCCAGCTTCTGGCTGAGTGGCACTCCTTTGTGGGAGTGCACTGACCACCAGGGTGCAGCTCCTGTGTCGATCATCTGCCCCCTGGTGGTCAGTGTGCATCATAGTGACAGGTCATTCAGGTCGTTCCTCTGTAATGGTCGCTTAGGCTTTTATTATGTAGATTCTCCCCTCTTTTTCTTATACTTGTACATCACTACTAGGTACATCTCTCTCCTGCTTAGAAACCACCTGTGGCTGCATGTGACCTTTAGGATGAAGTTCAAGCTTTTTCCCTGGGTTATTTAAGTCATCCACAGTCTGGGTATGGGCTATGTTTTTCTGAGCTTCCTTTCTACTCGTTTCTAATCTGGTCCTCTAGTGCTGGTTTTCCTTTGTTTTTTAATTGGCCCCTAATGCATTTTGTGTATTGAGCCCTGCTTATGCTTTTCTGGCCCTTCCCTACAATGCCCTCCTCTCTCCTAATGTACTAGTAAACTATCCCCCTACTTTAAAGCTCTTCTATCTGTACTTGCCTTCTGACCCCACTCCAAGCACAAAAATGCTGCTGACCTCTGACCATCCTCAGCATGTTCAAACCCACTCTTAGTCACTTGGTCCTAAACTGAGGCACACTGGCAACCATGGTTATACTAGTTAACATTGTGGAGAGCAGGAGCCAGATCTTTTGTTTTTGTGTTCCCAGCAGCATCTAACAAGTGATTCTCAACTGTGACTGTCCATTAGTATCACTTAAGTAGCTTTAAAAACAAAACTAAACAGAACCTATTAGGGTTGGGTCAGGAACCAGTGACTTGTGGGAACTCTCTCGGTGACAATATGTGCAGCCGGAGTTGAGAGCTAGTAAGTGAGCACAGTCTCCCAGTGAACCTTTTTGACACTAGAGGAAAATGGAGTTTGAGCCCTCTGTGCATATCACTGCATCTCTGCCTGGAGGGTTCAAAGCGACCCTTTATAAGACTTGGGTAAAAATGGCTTATTCAAGCACATATGAGTACTCATTATGTGCCAGGCACTGGTCCAAGTGCTGAGGTCACTGCAGTGAACAAAACATGTCCCTGTTAGCCTGGCTGAGTTGCTCAGTGGTTAGACCATTGGCCCACAGACTGAAGGGTCGTGGGTTCAATTCCTGGCCAAGGGCACATACCTCCATTGCAGGTTCAATCCCTGGTCCCGGTCAGGGCTGGAGTGGGAAGCAGCCAATTGATGTGTCTGTCTCACATAGATGTCTCTCTCTCTCCCCCCTCCTCTCCCTCCTTTCCACTCTCTTTAAAATATCAATGGAAAAAATATCCTCGAGAGAGGATTGAAAAAACCAACCAACTAAAAAAAAACATGTCCCTGCCCCCTGGAGCTTCTGCTCTTAGCCATGGGAAAACCATAAATAAGTAATGTCAGGTAATGATGATAAACACTGTGGAAAAAATGAAGCAGGATAAGTGGGCAGAGAGAAAAGCAGTACTTTCATATACGCTCGTTTCAAAGACATTCCCCATTTGCCTTAAAACAGCCAATGCTTTAGAAACCAGCCTCCTCTGATTAAAGTCTGAGAGCCAGAGCCGGCGGGCCAGCCAGTATTGAAGTAGGAACTCTTGCTGCCTCTTATCTATAAGCAGAGGGCTGAGCAGTGTCCTATGGAGCCAGAGGGACCCCAGAGAATGGAAGGCTGGAGGGGAGGAAGGCAGGACGGGAGGGCGGCGTCCTGGAACAAGGGACAGGCAGGGTGCTGTGGATTCACACCTGGCCTGGGACCAGGGATCCGGCTGTGAACACTATTCAGGACAGTATGTCAGCTCTCAGTAACCAATTTTATGTTGTGGTTGTGCCCCTCTTACACTAAGGATTACAATGCGATTATCATCACTTTAAAAAGATGACACACTTAAGTAGCCCAAACTTTTTGTTTCAAAATGTTTCTCTGTCAATGAACATTCTTTGTAGCTTCGAAGTGGATGTTTATTGAAACGAGTTGTCAGTTTCTTTAATAATATGCAGCATGTATTTCTTTAGTAGGTGGAAAGCATGGCAGATATTAGAGCAAATATACACTGAGTGGCCAGATTATTATGATCTCTGAATGCATAATAATCTGGCCACTCAGTGTATATCCTATAAAATAAAAGGCTAATATGCAAATTGTCCCCTCCACCAGGAGTTTGACCAGCAGGCAGGCCGGCCAACCACCCATGTCCCCTCCCTTTGGCCAGGCTGGCCGGACTCCACCCATGCATGAATTCATGCACTGGGCCTCTAATGTTATACACACACACACACACACACACATACACACTCACTGAGTGGCCAGATTATTATGTGTTCAGAGATCATAATAATCTGGCCACTCAGTGTATATTTAAGGGAAGGGGGAAGGCTTCATCTGGAGGGCATTTTTCTGTGACCCTTTACTTCAGGCACTCCTCCCCGAAAGTCAGCTCCTGAGGTGGGTGGTCCCTTCCACTGAGGGATACTGCTTTGTAGCTGGAGATGTGGCTAAATAATCTGTGTGCGCCTGTATGTAGCAGTTTTAGTAATGGGTATATCATTAGTCTCCTTACTGATATTTCCTTAAGGGTATGGGAAGGTTGAGCACAGGGAGAGGTGCTTGATTCTAGGACTGAAATTAAATCTTAAGAAGGTAGACTTTCATTGTCTTAACCACTTGAAACAGTAACTTGAGCAATGAAATGAAAGATCAGGCATCTGTCGGTAAACGGATTGATAAAGCTACTTCACTCAGGTTGTCAGGCACGTCTGGGGAGAGAACAGCAGCTGGTTGATTCGAGACAACCATGGAGCAAGCCCTTCACACCGAGGTTGGGAATTTCATTTTTAGATCACAGAGATATCTCCTTTCGCCACCCCTTCCTGTGGTAACTGAATGCAAGGCACATCCCCTTTGCTGCCGTCTGTCTTTTTGTTCCTACACACAATCCAAGAAGCCAAGAAAACCTAGTGCCGGCGCTCAAACCCTGGGTCTGAGAGGGAACTCCCCAGGCAGCAGGCTCGGGCCTCTGCCCTCCTCCCTAGCAGTCGGCAGCAGCACCTCTCGCCAGCACCTGCCACGCGGGTTGCAGCCAGGCGGAGGGGAGAGAGCAAGGGAGCGAGCGCTGGAGGGGCCAGGCTGGGCGGCAGCGCAGCGGGGCGCCCACCGGCGGAGAGCTGCCTCCTTGGCCCCAAGGGACAGTGGCGAGGGTGGAGCACCAGGAGGGGGCGGGGAGGAGTCGAGAGCAGCTGCGCGGCGGGTCTCCAGGGGGAGCCAAGATATAAGGGCGGGCCCTGCATCGCCCCAAGCATCCTTTCCCCTCTGGACCCCGCCCGCCAGCGCACAGCCTGGCTCGCGGCTGCTCTTGCCTGGTGTGACTTCTTTGTGCTGTGTTTTCTGCCTGCGCCTCATCTCTGCAGGACCTGTTCGTCCTTCTTCGGGCTATAAAAAGGCAGATGATGAGATGTCCCGGACCACGTCTGTTGGAGACCAGCTGGAGACACCAGCCCGCACCATTTACCTCAACCAATCGCATCTCAACAAATTCCGTGACAACCAGATCAGGTAAGAGAAGGCAGCTGAGAGACCAAGAAGCAGTGAATTCACAGCTGGGATGAGGCTCACCTTCCTCTTGTTAGCTTTACCACGCACCTAGCCAACCCCCACCCGAGTCTGCTTCCTCCAGCCCCTTACACTTCTCTCCCCCTTTTCCTCCCCCTAGAGCCTGCAGTCTACACCCGCTTTTCCAGTGGGGTCATATGTATTTAGGCTTTACTTTTCTCTCCGTTGCCTCTATTCCTTGCTTAGGCAATGTGAGTCCCAAGAAAGTTTTTATTCAAAATGAGGTGTCATATTTTTCATCCCTGAGCTCCCTCCCAAAAACCACTGCCCACACCCCAAATCCTGTTTTAATACAGTTGATAACTCTTCTTAGCAATATACAGACCATAATGTGGGGATCTGCTTTATAAAGGAATCCCACAGGTCAGAAGGACTCACATACAACTCTAAATGGTCCAGGACATTTGTTAAGAGGTCTTTATTTGCTGGGAAACTTTGCCCAGAGTTAGCAGAAAGATGAATGGAAGCTAGCATGTGTCTACTATTTGCTGCCCACTGTGTCAGATGCTTTAGCTATACTAGCTTTATAAATCCTCATAACCTCCTGAAGAAGGCATTATTACAATAAGATCAGGAAACCGAGATAGCAAGGTGTTAAATAATGCATCTATGGTCATATAGCCACTGAATGGCAGAACTGGAAATAGAACCCAGCCTGTCTGACTACTATGGTTCAAATTCTTTCTGCTGTGGACAGCTAGGTCATTAGGCATGGGTGTTAATACGTTTTAAAATTTCATTAAATTTTCAGGCTTAGATAACATTATCTCTGGGAGTGACTTCAAAGGATGTAGTTCTTTCTGCGGGTGGCTCAGAATACCAAGTTCAGGTGTAGAGAAGTTAAGTGATTGGTCAGGTTACACATAGATTATTGACAAACCTGAATTCCAATTCAGTGTTATTTCTAGACAGCTCTGGCTAAAACTTTGCTATTGTTATATGTTTCAAGTATTGCACTATAGCAGTAGCACTTGTATAGGCTGCTTAGCTTGACATCTTTATTTAGAAACAACTGGCTGTTGGACATTAATGTAACTTGGTAGGATTTGGAATAGAATAATGGTTCATATTACATGGACATGATACCTTCATTTATTAAGTGAATGTTAGGCTTTATTTTGGGTTTTAAGAATGATCATTGGGACATATTGTATACTTAAAAGTGTAGCTTAGAAGAATAGCTGAGGCCAAATTCAAATAAAGAATGAGCTTGGTTTAACATACGGAGCATCAGCCACAATGAGTTACCATTTCACACACTAGGATAGCTCTAACCAAAAAGACAATAACAACTGTTGATGAGGATATGGAGAAATTGGAATCTTCGTACATTGCTGCTGGGAATGAAATATGGTGTAGCTACTTTGGATAACAGTTTGGCAGTTCCTCAAAAGGTTAAATGTAAAGTTGCCATATGATCCAGTAATTCTACTTCTAGGTTTAAATAACGAAGAGAAAATGAAAACATGTCCACACAAAAACTGTACACAAATGTTCAAAAATGTTCATAGCAGCATTGTTCATAATAGTAAAAAAGTAGAAACAATTAAAATGTCTATCAACTGATGAACAAATGAATACAATGTGGATATTATCCTGTATAATAAAGAGGTAATATGCAAATTGACTGTCATGCCTTCACACAAGATGGCCGCCCCCATGTGGTCACAAGATGGCCAGCAGGGGAGAGCAGTTAGGGGCGACCAGGCCTGCAGGGGAGGGCAGTTGGGGGCGATCAGGCCGGCAGGGGAGCAGTTAGGCATCGATCAGGCTGGCAGGGGAGTGGTTAGGGGGTGATCAGGCTGGCAGGCAGAAGCGGTTAGGGCAGCCTTGGGCAAACTACTGCCCACGGGCCGGATCCAGCTGTTCTATCCGGTTCTCTTGCTCTCTCCTCTACTCCTTTACTTTGAATTTATATTAGTTCACACAAACACTCCATCCATGCTTTTGTTCCGGCCCTCCGGTCCAGTTTAAGAACCCATTGTGGCCCTCGAGTCAAAAAGTTTGCCCACCCCTGGGATAGGGGCAATCAGGAAGGCAGGCAGGCGAGGAGTTGGGAGCCAGCAGTCCTGGATTGTGAGAGGGATGTCTGGGTCCCAGATTGGAGAGGGTGCAGGCTGGCTGAGGGACACCCCCCCCTCCCCCCAGTTCACAAATTTCGTGCATTGGGCCTCTAGTTTGACCATAAAAGGAATTAAGTAGTGATATATGCTGTGACATGGGTGAACCTTGAAAACATGCTAAGTGAAAGAAGCCAGTAACAAAAGGCCTCATAATACAGGCATACCCAGGAGATTTTGTGGGTTCATTCTGGACTACCACTATAAGTGATTAAGTATTACAATAAAATGAGTCCTAATCTTTTTGCTGGTGGAGGTTCTTGTCTTCAATTAGTAAAAAAATAACATCTGTGGAATGTAATAAAGCAAAGTGCATTAAAACAAGGTGTGCTTTTATATGATTCCATTTATAAGAAATACCCAGAAGAGGCAAATCTATTGAGACGGAAGATAGTTTAGTGGTTCCTAGGGCTGGGTAAGGGGGAATGACTGGTAATGTGTGTCAAGTTTCATTTGGGGTGATGGCCATACAACTTTGTGTGAAAATATTTGAAATCATTTAGAATCCTGCACTGCCAATATAGTTCCATTTCCTTATACCTTCTAATATATATTTCTATTGAATGACTTTTAAAAACATAAAATTTCACCCTAGCTGGTTTGGCTCAGTGGATAGAGCATCGGCCTGCAGACTGAAGGGTCCCGGGTTCGATTCTGGTCAAGGGCACATGCCCAGGTTGCAGGCTCGATACTCAGTAGGGGGCATATAGGAGGCAGCTAATCAATGATTCTCTCTCATCATTGATGTTTCTATCTCTCTCCTTCTCCTTCTCTCTCTGAAATCAATAAAAATATATTTAAAAAGTAAACTAAAATTTCTTTGTAAAAAGATTTATACTGTATAAGGATATGGAATTGAAGAGTCACTTTTCTTTTTTTAACTATAGAATATTTCCATAAAATATTTTAAAAATACTTTAGTAATATTTTGCTTAGTTCCTATTTAATTTTGGTATCCATTTGTGCATACTTAAAGTTGGGAGAATGAAATAAAGGTATTTGTTTTTTTCTAAATTCTCTAGTTTCCATGGAAAATGGAGATTTGAAAAAGGGGCCTCACAATCTGTTTGTAACCAAGACTCAAAGCTGATTTTTGAGATTGATTTTATTATTAATCAGAGAGCTTTCAAGTGGCTACCTGTTTTACAGTTTGATTTGTACTTGTTTGAAGTGGGGAGAAATCAATATGGTATGTACAGATTGGCTAGGAATAAAGTAGGTAGATATAAATTATTCTATTTAAAGCATTGTGTAAGTGAATAATTGAATTAATTGACATGTAGTAAATATTAAAATTTATAGAATTTTTGAGCTCATCACTTATACTATGAGCATAAATTTTAGAATGTACTGAATAGGATCCAAGAAATTAAAATGTGCCCCCTGCTGTTCTGTAAAATGGCTTTTGAATATTTGTTTCACCTCAATTGTGTATTTAAATAGGAATTGCTAATGGTGATGTGACTTATAGTTTATTAAGGGATTTATTATAAAGCTTCTTGGCATTATAGTTTAAGGATTTTATAAAAATGATAAGCCACATTATTTTAGCACTTCCATATTGCTGAAGTCAAGTTTCATAAAAATTGATTTTTTAAAATGAGGCTTTTTAATGTTTGCTAAAAGTTGATAAAGTTATTAAAAGGAGTGTTTTCATAAAAGGGAGTCGATAAAGGATTTTTTTCTTAATATAATTTTTCTTGAGAAAAGATTAATGTTTTTTGTTTGTTTATTTTTTTGAAGGCTGGGCATGGAGTGTTTATTACAGATTGTTTGCTTCTAAATTGAGCTTTTTCAAGAGAAGGGACCACGTGTGACTGATGAGGCTAATGCTAATTCATGGAATTATTTGGAAGCTATCTACCTCAGGAGGCGGGCCCTTGCTAGGGCAGTTTTCTCACTTACCTTCCCCACTCCAGTCACTTTCTGGCTTGGAACTGCGAGGATCATGGCAGTTAGCTTTTGCCTACTTTCATGAGCAACTGGCATTTTTGAATTCAAGGGAGATATCAAAGTTTGCTAAAGATGGAGGTGGCTGCTGGGTGTCGGAAGAGGTCAGTGAGGGTTGGTGTGGTAAATTCAGGACAGGAAATAAAGGTCCAGCCTTGGGCAAACTACGGCCCGCGGACCGGATCCGGCTGTTCTATCCGGTTCTCTTGCTCTCCCCTCCGCTCCTTTACTTTGAATTTATATTAGTTCACACAAACACTCCATCCATGCTTTTGTTCCGGCCCTCCGGTCCAGTTTAAGAACCCATTGTGGCCCTCGAGTCAAAAAGTTTGCCCACCCCTGGTCTAGACTCTAGAGTTAATGTTTGGACTAATGTATCCAAGAAAGAGGCTGGGCCTGGTGAGTAGGAGTAAGAAGGTCACCAGAGATGGTAGACTATAGCCTATAGGGGAATGGGTGACCTGGTAACTCCAAATTCCAAGCAATTCCTTGAAATGCTGGCAGTGTCTATGCCATGGAAATGATGTCGCTGACACTGAAAATAATATGTTTGGTCTGAAGCTGTGGCAAGTTGAAGTTTTCAAGGAGAAACTTCATTATCATAATTATGGAGAAGTATGACATGGTCTTTTACTCCTAGGCATTAATTTTCTAGGATCTTGAGAACAATAATAACTTTCTTCATGCTCTAGAAATAGTGATTAATGGAATATTGCAAAGTACATATACTTGTCAAGGATGGTATTATATGTCTACCTAATAATATCCCTTTTTCCTGAAGTATACAATATCTTCTTTTAAATATTTCTACAGCTTTATTGAAATATAGTTCACCCATCTAAAGTGTATAGTTCAGTTGTTTTTAGTACACTCACAGAATTGTAAAACAGCATCACAGTTAATTTGAGAACATTTTCATGGCTTCCAGAAGAAGTCTGTGCCTTTAGCTGTCATCTCTCTGCCCTTTTCTCCCCCAGCTCTAAGCAAGCACTGCTCTATTTCATATCTCTATAGATCTCCCCCTTTTGGATCTTTTCTATGAATGATATAATTTCATTTTAAGTGTTTTAAGTTAAATATTAAATGTGTATAAAAAGCTTGCTATTTAGAGGCACTTGGTGGCAAATCTTTAATTTCAAATGTGTTAAGTTAAACTTTTTTTTCTTCTTCCAGAAAATATCTTGAAATAACTTGCCGGAATATTTATGAAATCCTGATAGGGCATATGCAGTTTTTTAATGTGATTATCATATGCCATTGAAATAGTGACTTTCAGGGCTGTAAGGCTGTTTTCTTCTGTGTTTGAAATGAGGTCTTCAAAGCATTAGGAATGTTGATTGATAGTAGTTTTGAATGAGTCATTGGTGTCAGGTGGGAGTTTTAACTAGCAAAAGCCTGCATTAAAACAGTCACTTGAATTTGGTCATACTATTGCATTTTTTCAGGGTGGGTTGACTTAAAGGAAAGTTGATTTGTAGAAATATTTTGTTGGTTTTGCCAGCATAAGTTTAAAATCGAGTTTTGCCTTTGTCGAAGGGGAACTGAGCATGTGTGCCAACTTTACAGTATTGTTGTTTTATAAGATTACTAGAGGCCCGGTGCACAGATTCATGCACGGGTGGGGTCCCTCGGTCTGGCCAGTGATCGGGGCCATTGAGGCCGTCTCACCCATTCCTGATCGGGGCCTATCCCAGGGGGAGGGACCATGGGAGGTTGGCAGTGGGAGCGCACTGACCACCAGGTGGCAGCTCCTGCGTTGAGCGTCTGCTCCATGGTAGTCAGTGCATGTCGTAGCAACCAGTCGACCAGTCATTCGGTTGACCAGTCATAATGGTCACTTAGTCTTTTATATATATAGATGCTGGGATCCTAATGTCAAGAGGCATTTCTGTCTTGCGGAATGAGGAGAAATCATCTTTAAAAACCAGTTTGTACATACATAGTGGTGATAGATGACATGTGTAATTCAATAACTAACATTACCAAGTGCACTAAGGAGGAAGATTCTCCTTTAAGTGTTTAAAGCTGCAGAATTTAGGTAGGATCTGGTCTTAATACTTAGGTTGCTTCCAACTTAAAAAATAATACCAAGATCTGAGAAATAGTCATAACTTCCTTTTGATTCATGCAAAGATCAGTTTTTTAAAAACTAAGGTTTACATATCTCATTTGAGAAACTGCTCATGTCAAGGTTGGCAAAGGTAAACATGTATAAAAGTCCTAATCAAGAATAATTGGTTATATTGAAAGCATTCCATGTACCTACCTAAGACAGCCTCAAGATTTTCTTCTATGTACACTGTTTTTATTTATCTGTTTGTTTATATATTTTAAGAAAATTGTATGTATTTAAGGTGTACACCATGATGATTTTATACACACACACACACACACACACACACACACACACACACTAGAGGCCCGGTGCACGAAATTCGTGCACAGGGAGGGGTTGTCCCTCAGCCCAGCCTGCACCATTTACAGGGATTGACTGCCCATTTACAGGGATTGGGCCATGGGGGTGTGGCCAGCCTGGGTGAGGGGCTGATGGCTGTTTGCAGGCTGGCCAAGCCCCCAGCAGGGACCCTCACCCCATGGGGGTGTGGCCAGCCTGGGTGAGGGGCTTAGGGCTGTTTCAGGCTGGCCACACCCCCCAGCGACCCAAGCTCCCAGCCCCTCCTTTTGTTTTTTCAGTGCCTCCTTGAGCGGAGGCCAGGGCCGGCTGGAAGCAGGTATCTGGGATTTATTTATCTTCTATAATTGAAACTTTGTAGCCTTGAGCGGAGGTCAGGGCCAGCCAGGGCGGGCGGGAAGCTTGGATTCCTCCATCACCGGGGGCAACCCAAGTCTCCTGCTCGCTCCAGCTCCATGGCTGCCACCATCTTCGTTGGGTTAATTTGCATACTCACTCCTGATTAGCTGGTGGGTGTAGCGGAGTGATGGTCAATTTGCATGTTTCTCTTTTATTAGTGTAGATAGTGAAATATTACAGTGAAGCAATCACAATAATAAAGAGCTAATATGCTAATGGTTGGGATGCTGTTAACACATAATGACCCATCGCAGGAGGCTGTCTGCATGGGGGGGTGGGCGGAGGGGAGGTGTTGCTCCGGAGATGGGGCAGAAGCACGGGGAGGCGCTCAGAGAAGGCGGGACCAGCCTGATGCGACTTGAGGGACTGAGGGCGGGGCAGAAGTGGCCAGAGAAGGTCAGAGGGGTTGGGGGCTGGGCCAGGTGTGCTGGAGCTCTGCATGGAGAGGTTTGGGTGTCAAGGCAGGATGGTGGGTGGGTGGGCGGAGCTGCGCCATTTTGTGAGCTCAACTCCTAGTTAACATACAATCTCCTCACACAGTTACCATTCACTGTTTTTAAATTAGAGGCAGATATACTTGGTTAATCTCCAAGCCACCAACTGCTGTTGTCCTGTATTTTCTGATCATGAATGTCACAGCATGTTGAGAGTCCTTAATTTATACATATCAGCAGCAATTAATGCCATAGGAGATTCTTGTAATCAGAACTTTTATCAGGGTTACATGCCTGGACAAGGCTTTTGAGGCATTCTGCAGATAAAAATATGTAAATCGGGGGACTTCAGCACTGAGTGTTTCAGGTAACCATTAAAAACATGAGCTTTCTTGAAATGTATTTTTTTTTAGTTAATTTCTATCTTCTTTTTTTTAAAATAAATCTTTATTGTTCAGATTATTACAGTTGTTCCTCTTCCCCCCACCCCATAGATCCCCTCCACCAGGTTCCCACCCCACCCTCTGCCCTTACCCCCACCCCCACTGTCCTCATCCATAGGTGTATGATTTTTGTCCAGTCTCTTCCCGCACCCCCACACCCCTTTTCCCCCCAAGAATTGTCAGTCCACTCCCTTTCTATGCCCCTGATTCTATTATATTCACCAGTTTATTCTGTTCATCAGATTTTTTATTCACTTGATTTTTAGATTCACTTGTTGATAGATATGTATTTGTTGTTCATAATTTTTATCTTTACCTTTTTCTTCTTCTTCCTCTTCTTAAAGAATATCTTTCAGCATTTCATATAATACTGGTTTGGTGGTGATGAACTCCTTTAGCTTTTTCTTGTCTGTGAAGCTCTTTATCTGCCCTTCAATTCTGAATGATAGCTTTGCTGGATAGAGTACTCTTGGTTGTAGGTTCTTGCTATTCATCACTTTGAATATTTCTTGCCACTTCCGTCTGACCTGCATAGTTTCTGTTGAGAAATCAGCTGACAGTCGTATGGGTTCTCCCTTGTAGGTAACTAACTGTTTTTCTCTTGCTGCTTTTAAGATTCTCTCTTTGTCTTTTGCTCTTGGCATTTTAATTATGATGTGTCTTGGTGTGGTCCTCTTTGGATTCCTTTTGTTTGGGGTTCTGTGCACTTCCTGGACTTGTAAGTCTATTTCTTTCACCAGGTGGGGGAAGTTTTTGGTCATTATGTCTTCCAATAGGTTTTCAGTATCTTGCTCTCTCTCTTCTTCTGGCACCCCTGTAATTCTGATGTTGGTACGCTTGAAGTTGTCCCAGAGGCTCCTTACACTATCTTGATATTTTTGGATTTTTTTTCCCTTTTGCTTTTCTGGTTGGGTGTTTTTTGCTTCTTTATATTTCACATCTTTGACTTGATTCTTGCGATCCTCTAGTCTGCTGTTGGATCTCTGTATATTATTTTTTATTTCAGTTAGTGTATGCTTAATTTCTAGTTGGTCCTTTTTCATTTCCTCGAGAGTCTCACTAAATTTATTGGCCTTTTCTAGAAAATTATTGAAAAACCTTAAAACCGTGGTTTTGAACTCTATATCCAGTTGTTTGCTTTCCTCCATTTCTTTCATTTGTGACCTGTTTCTTTGTCTACACATTTTGGCTGCTTCCCTGAGTTGATAGAATGGCTTTGTGTGCTAGGTGTCCTATAGGGCACAGTGACTCAGCCTCCCCAGTTACCTGAGGTGGACACTCTTGGTGCACCCCTTTGTGGGCTGTGTGCACAGTCTTGTTGTAGTTTAGCCTTGATTGTTATTGGTATCACTGGGAGGAATTGACCTCCAGGCCTATTGGCTGTGAGGATCAGCTGTGTCTACGCTGGGAGAACTTTTGTTCTGGAGACAGTCTTATGAGAGAAGACTTGCAAAAGCCTCTGTGCTCAGCTTGGATGGGGCGGAGTCTCAGGGTGGAGCAGACAGCATTGGCTTCCCGTCAGCCCTGCCCCAACAGGTCCCTGGGTCTCAGTGTCCCGCGGTAATCGCTGCAAGCACCTCTGAGAGAAAGCCGCCCTTGAGTTTCGCCTGCTGCCAGACAGTCCGGTTTCTTCCCGAGTGAGTCTGGGTCCCCAGAGTCTCACCCGGAACTGGAGTTCAGAGCAGTCGGGAGCTTTTGTCTCCCTCCCACTTGACAAAGCCAGCCGCGCACTCAGTTGCCAGTCCTCTCCGTGCACGCGCCTCCATACCTCAGCCTTCTGCAGCTCCTCTGAGTCTCAGTGTGCTTTTCTCTTTCCTTCTAGTTGTAGAATTTCCACTCAGCCAGCCTTCCTGTGGTTCTGGATGATGTCCATTTTGTCTTTTAATTGTAGTTTTGAAATTGTTGTGCGAGGCAGCAGTTTAGGTTTTTACCTATGCCGCCATCTTGGTTTCTCCCCTTGAAATGTATTTTTAGAAACAGAAAAGCATGTTAGCCTTGGCCCAATTTTGTATTTGATGTTTCCAAGGAAATAGCAGATGTTTAGGATAGACTCGTGCAGTGGTGTTTTTATCAAGTTGACTTTTGTAGGAGGTAGATGTGGAGCATATTTTGAATTAACCAAAGAAACATCAGTCCATTCCCATTTATGAAAACAGGTAAAGGCGTTTGATTTGAGAGGTCTAGTCAGTAAACTTATTCTGCCTCTTCCCTGTTCCCATATTATATTAACTCTTACTATCTTCTGTGAACTTGTGAGCACTTCTGAATCTTACGCATAAAAAGAATTAAGTATCAGGATTTGTGAAAAACACAAGTTGACATTTAACCAGGAGGACACCAAGGAAATATGAGGGTGTCAGTCCTGAATCAGATCTCAGGATAGAAAACATACATTGGTGGAAAAACTGATGAACTTAGAATACACTCTGCAGGTGTGGTAGTATTGTGCCAACATTGTTTCATCAGTTTTCATCATCTTACCTTGGGAGTATAAGATGTATACGTGATATAGGATATTTACATTGTGGGGAAATCTGTTAACGAGGTGTGGCAACTCTGTGCCATTTTTGTAGCTATTTTTTTAAGTATAAACTTACCTTAAAATAAAGGTATTTTAACTATTAACTGAAAGTATCCAGGAGAGCAGGAACTAAATGCTAACTCATTTGTCTTTCTGTTGGGTGCTTTGGGATATGTTTGGGTCCTTTATTGGAGACAGACATGATTTTGAAGGGATGATAGTCAACGGAAACTGCACCAGTATCTCCACATGGTTGTCATGCTGGGTAGGTGGAAAAACACTTACCCTCTGGGTACAAAACAACATTCCCTTAGATGGCAACAGCAGGAGTTTGTTCGCTTAGTGTCTGTTCTAGTTGTATAGAAAAAGTAGGCAGCTACATGGACTGCAGAAAATTCTGTGGTCAGAGTTTAGTCATGTGAGCTTTTGTGTAGTTATCTAGAAAGTAGCATCTAAGTGTGTATTCTACTTATGGCTGAGCCACTCAACAGCAAAAGCTTACTCGGAAATGCTACTCAGCAACCCTTTCAAGAGGGACAATGCTTAGAGAGAACAAAAGAAGCATTACCATTGTTGGGATGCAGGGATGTTCTACAGAGAAATTTCCTGACATCTATGAGGTTGGGTTTGATCATTTAAATGCTAAGCTATCCTCTTTGAAATGAAGCCAACTCTTTAAATATTAAATCCTAGGTTTTTAGCTACCCTTACTGTTTTATATTATAGTTAAAAAGGAATTTGAGGTTGAGTTTGGGATGTTGCTGGTCATTCTGAGGGATTATTCTCTATAGATCTTCAATATCTGTTACATGCACTATCATTTCAAAGGTTACTGGAGAGTGTCGGGTTTCAGCCTCTAGCTCTGCCCAAGACAAGACATTAGCCGGAGGGAGAGTGGGCCTGGCTCTGTCACATAAATGCTGTATTTTTCCTCAGTGGTCTCTAAATTTTTTGATCACATGTTCTATCAGTATGACTTTTTACCATGAACCTTTAATATGTATATTTAAATATCTATATAGATGTGTCACTATCATTTCTTACTATCTTAAGACCTAGTACTATGTATTTACCAAGATTCTGAGTTAAGAATCATGGATGGTAATCCATATTGTTAATATTCTTCTTGATTATTTCGAATGTTTTTGGCTGACTTATCACATTTAAAAAATATAATTTTATTGATTTCAGAGAGGAAGGGAGAGAGAGAGAGATAGAAACATCAATGATGAGAGAGAATCATTGACCGGCTGCCTCCTGCATGCTCTCCACTGGGGATTGAACCCACAACCCAGGCATGTGCCATGATCTCCTGGGTTCATAAGTGGTGACACTGTTTCTTGTATTCCTGAGGATTTTTAAAAAACACTATTTTGAACAGTGGGTTGGGCCAAGGCCATTGATTTCAAAATAACTCCCTTCTACCTCAGTGTTAGACCACCCCAGGGGGTCAGAGGTGGAAGGGTAATGTGTCATGAGGTGTGTAGCTGTCCTTTTGTCTCTGTCATCTTCCAACAAGGTGGGAGCAGCACTAGTCCTACTGGAGAGACACCCAACTTTTGACAGATCTTTCCCTACCTCTATATAGGTTTGATTCCAAGATATTGGATGTTGTAAACAGGAACTAGAATAATGTCATAACTCAGAAAGTGGCCAGAGTTAGATGAGAATATGAATATAACCCAAGGTTCAGTATTAGATATATTGTCCAAAGAGAGGCTGATTATCTATACTAGTGATTACTAAAACTGTTCTTTTCTGCAACTCACGTTGCTCACTATCCAGTTATTTGATAACAAAAACATTCAGTTGTAAGCTATTACTGGGGGAAAGGAAGGTGTACTTGAGTATTACCCTGTGCAAGGGGTGTAGACTGCCTGGAGAGTAAATACTAGTACATATGCCGGCTAAGGAATAACAAGGTGAATTTGGGGTGTCAGGGGCTTTTGTATGTATTTTTCTAGCCTGCAACTTTTACAGGCATTCATGCTGTACTGAGAGCATAAGACAGTGTTAAGATGTGTTTAAAGGTGTGTTATGTTGTTAAATCAAGAAATTGCCTTCTCCTTTTGGAGTTCTGCAAGAACAAAGTTGGGTGTAAATTCACATTAAATCCACCATGGCTTCCCCCTGCTACCCCAAACACCAACTGAGATTCTTTACTGTAGAATGGTAAAAACCTTAAACTTGGAATAACTGGAATGCTAATGAATTGTGAATATAGAGTCTGTATCTTTCCCCACTCTTAACCCCACTTCCTTCCTTGTTTTGGGTTGTCAGTTTTGTAGCCATTTGGACTCTGCTTTGAGTCTTTCTAAGGAACCTGGCAGTGTGTTTAATATTTAATCTGAATACTTAATTATATATTCAATTATATAAAGGAATATTATTTAAATTATCCAATCAAAAATATGACTCCTTTATTTCTATTCTAGTAACCGGTGAAGATTTTGAAAGTATTATTGTCTAGCATTATGAAGTGTGTTACCAAGCTCTGACAATTTAAAAATAGAGCTCTTTATTTTAAAGCAGCAAGTCTCTTTGCTGAGTAATACCATAATTACCTACCCAATATTCCATCTTTGTTGAAACTGCCTCATATTAATTTTTAATGTTACCTTTACAAATTATAGTTTATTAATCATTCTAGTGTTGATACATGAGAGTAAATTGAGTTATTTCCTATAATGACTATGTCAAGGGCAGACAGAGCATTAACTTCTCATATTCCCGTTTTGCCTGCCAGCTGTTACACAGTTTCTTGGCCACTTGTATTTCAATAAAGTTTTGTTTACTGTATATGCTTAGACATTGCAGGAAAAGTAATTTTAAGTAATGGTGTGTGTGTGTTGTGTGTTGTGTGTTGTGTGTGTGTGTGTGTGTGTGTGTGTGTATAGCGTATTTTCTAAATGGAGGTCTTGACACGGGTTAGCCATATTTGTAAGCCAAATATTATAGCTATTATAAAGTTGGGGAACTTTACAGCAAAAAATAACATAATGGGATATCCCTACTGATACCGTTACCAATCTCCTTTCACCACTTTGTGTAAATTGTATACAAAGCTCTTACTTAATGTTTAGATTCATTTGGCCTATAGGTGAACATCGTCCCCAAGCCATTCCAGTCCATGCTTACCTGATGTGGAAAGCTCTTTCTTTACCCTGAGGCTGCCTGTGATTTCTACACATAAAAAACAGCAATTGATCTGTAAGCAGCAGGAAATATTTTAGTTGCTATAACAAAATATTAATTATAATATCATATTTGAATTAGTATTCATGAATTGTCATGCAATTAATAGTGCTCTTCACACTTAGTGTGACAGCCACAGACTCATTTATAGAGAAGAGCTTTGTAGTGTTGTCCCAGAGAGGAGGTGTGGTCTCCTCATGAGGACGTGTGGTCGCCTCATGTACTGGGCTTCTATTATAGCCTTGGGAAACTGGGAGTTTTCTTATCTAATGAAGTTAATTGATGACTGCTCTAATGTACATTGCTCCTATATTCAACAGAAATGAAAATACATGTTTGAGAAGGTTTTTATATTTTTACCCTTTATTTTTTTAAAATAAATCTTTATTCAGATTATTACAGACGTTCCTCTTTTTTCCCCCCATAGCTCCCCTCCACCTGATTCCCCACCCCACCCCATGCTCTTACCCCCCGCCACTGTCTTCATCCATAGGTGTAAGATTTTTGTCCAATCTCTTCCTGCAACCCTCACACCCCCTTCCCCCTGAGAATTGTCAGTCCACTCCCTTTCTATGTCCCTGATTCTATTATATTCACCAGTCCATTCTGTTCTTCAGATTTTTTATTCACTTGATTTTTAGATTCACTTGTTGGTAGGTATGTATTTGATGTCATTTTGTTGTTCATAATTTTTATCTTTACCTTTTTCTTCTTCTTCCTCTTCTTAAAGAATACCCTTCAGCATTTCATGTAATCCTGGTTTGGTGGTGATGAACTCCTTTAGCTTTTTCTTGTCGGTGAAGCTCTTTATCTGACCTTCAATTCTGAATGATAGCTTTGCTGGGTAGAGTAATCTTGGTTGTAGGTTCTTGCTGTTCATCACTTTGAATATTTCTTGCCACTCCCTTCTGGCCTGCATAGTTTCTGTTGAGAAATCAGCTGACAGTCATATGGGTACTCCCTTGTAGGTAACTAACCGTTTTTCTCTTGCTGCTTTTAAGATTCTCTCTTTGTCTTTTGCCCTTGGCATTTTAATTATGATGTGTCTTGGTGTGGTCCTCTTTGGATTCCTCTTGTATGGGCTTCTGTGTGCTTCCTGAACTTGTAAGTCTATTTCTTTCACCAGGTGGGGAAAGTTTTCTGTCATTATTTCTTCTCATAGGTTTTCAATATTTTGCTCTCTCTCTTCTTCTGGCACCCCAAAAATTCGGATTTTGGTATGCTTGAAGTTGTCCCAGAGGCTCCTTACACTATCTTCATATTTTTGAATTCTTTTTTCTTTTTGTTTTTCTGGTTGGGTGTTTTTTGTTTCCTCATATTTCAGATCTTTGGTTTGATTCTTGAGGTACATTGATCTACGGTTGAGTTTCTGTATATTCTTTATTTTAGACAGTGTATGCTTAATTTCTGAATGGTCCTTTTCCATTTTTTTTGGCATTCTTATTAAGATCCTTAAAGGTTTCACTAAGTTCCTCAGAGGTTTTTAGAAGATTCTTGAGTAACCTTATAAATGTGGTTCTGAACTCTATGTCTTCCAGTAGTTTGCTTTCCTCCATTTCTTTCATTCGTGACATGTTTCTTTGTCTCCGCATTTTGGCTGCTTCCCTGTGTTGATGGAGTGGTTTGTGTGGTATGTGACCTATAGGGGCCAGTAGCTCAGCCTCCCCAATCACCTGAGGTGGATGCTCTTGGTACACCCCTTTGTGGGCTGAGTGCAAAATCTTGGTGTAGTTAAGCCTTGATTGCTGTTGGTACACTGGGAGGAATTAACCTCCAGGCCAATTGGCTGTGAGGACCCGCTGTGTCTATAATGGAAGAACTGCTGTGTTTATAATGGAAGAACTGCTGCGCTGGAGACACGCTTATGGTGCAGGACTTGTTTCAGTGGGGCTTTGGTGCTCACTGAGTCTGCCTCTTGAATGTGTCACTTATGGATGTGAGGAGTTGAAATCTGGTGTCTCACACTGACCACTAGGTACACTGGCTTCTGGATCTCCAATGGGGTGCAGGTCAGCTACTGTCTGAGGCCACCCAGCAGGAGCTACAGCGAGAACTACAGTTTTCTCCTCTTTGCTTGGGGTTTGGAGGTTTTGGAGCTGTCTGACCTGGGCTGCAAGTTTGCTAGGTTAAGCTGCGATAGGGCAGGCCATTCATATGCTAAAGCCACTGCTTGGAGCTTGGGTGGATTTGTAGGTTGTGTGGGGCGGGGTCTCAGGGCATCACTAGGCTAGGGCGTGGCAAACAGCGATGGCTGCCAGTTAGCTGGCTCTGGGTCTCCAACCACGTCCCCGTGCTCCTCACCCCAGCGCAGTAAACAATTATTCCTGCATGCAGCTCTGCAAGCAAGCCACCCTCACTTGCCAACCCAATGGCAGACAGTCCAGCTTCTCCCCGTAGGAGTTTGGGTCCCCCACGACTCCCCAGAAACTGGATTTCAGAGTAATCGGGGGCTTGTCTCCCTTCTGGTTGAAAAAAGCAACGCCTGCCGCCAGCCCGGATTGCGTGCCTCTGTACCTCAGCTTTTCAGCGCTTGTGCACTTCTCAATGCTCTTTTCTCTTTCCTTCTAGTTGTAGAACTTCCACTCAACCAGCTTTCCCATGGTTCTGGGTGATAGACGTTTTGTCTTTTAGTTGTAGTTTTGAAATTGTTGTGCGAGGCAGCAGTTTAGGTGTTTACCTACGCCGCCATCTTGGATCCTCCTATTTTTACCCTTTAAACTGTACCCTAAAACTCTAAAACCACATGTTAATATGTATGAATTTTAAGGAAATGCTGATAATATTTTTATGTTTCTTTTCCAATTTCTGAGGACCACTTATTTATAGTTTTGTGGCCCATTTGCTAGTATTTTCTTTTGTTGGTTAATGGACACAGTGTTTCAAAATATTTTTAATCACATGTCCTACGCTTTACTATATGAGACAAGAAACTATTTTTAATACAATGCTGGTATTTAATATAGAATAAAATAAATGTTTTATAGAAACCAATCCTCAGCATTTAAGGATTTTGGAATAGTGGATTGCTTTATAAGAAAGTTAGCTGATTTTGATTTTAAATCATAATACTTTTTATATAAGTAGCTTGCAAATATCAATTTAACATTGTTCACAGCTAAATATCTTTTCTTACATAGCAGTTGAAGATAAACTGTTGTGCTAAGGAACCTCGTAAGTTTTGATATTTTGAGATACTACCATTAGAAAATAGGAATACAATAAGAATGTCTAGCCTTTTAAAGAAACATATTCTGTTTACCTTTGAAAGTACATTTAATATTTTGAAAATTAGAACAGCGTAAAAATGGGTCTACATTTATGCATGAAAAATAATGTCTGTGACATAGTGAAGGGAGCTATGGTCGAGTTCTGCAGGAGTGTGAGACTGTAGTGATTTCTAAGATGTATGCCATGCTTAGTAAGACCTTGAAGATAGTCTCTGACTTAAAAGTGAATTGTCTCTAAAAACATTTGACAAGGTTTACGCACCCCATAAAATTATTGAATACATTTTTATGGAATCTGCAAAAGACATCGGTGCTGATATTTGCTTTTGCTCTCAATGTCTTGTTCTTGTGGCGTTTGCACTCTGCAGGCTGTCACATTTTCTGTGGCATGTCAGGTAACTTGGTTGGTAAGAATATGATGTATAGATTTTTTTTTTTTTAGAAAAACCTTACATTACTTAAGAGAAATCTAGGTTTATTTGGTTTGAGCGGGGCTTCATTTCTGTTTGAAACAAGCACTCTAGCTGATTTTGTTGAAGGTGGTCCTCACTTATTGTTACCCCTATCCTACAGTGCATATTTCTTTCCTAGGTCATTGTGAGTATTAAATGAGTTAATATGTGTAATGCACATTAAACAGTACCTCGCCGAGTGTTTTATATATTTTGACATTATTTTATTTGCATTTTGGATGGTATGTTTGGCAATAATTTTCCCACCAAATTGGGTGCATGTTACTTGAATTAAAAAGACAAACAGGTTTTGAATTGCCTTAGTAGAGATGAAAAGGTAACACACAAATTCAGTAGGATGAGTATCTATAAAGAATAAACTACATTTTCTTTTTCAGCAACCTGATTTTTAAGATTAATTTTAGTATTTGCCTGAGTTTATCATGGAGACATTTAAATTAAGTATTTCCTGGAAAAATGGTAATGGGAAGAAAACCCTATGTTTTTCTTGAATAGCCAGAGAGGAAGGCAGTTAGGTAAAGTAAATGGGGCAAAGCAAACCTGCTGTATAAGTGACCAGCTGAGGGAGTTTTACCTTATTTGTCAGATGGGAAGCACACTTCTCTGGAAGGCTGTTGTAATGCTAAATGAGGTTACAAATGAGCCAATGTCTAGAGAGTAATACACCATGGATATTGTATGTCCAGACTTCCACAACAGGTCAGATAGGCTTATTGCTTTCTTCTTTTTTTCATGGTAAGTACACATAAACTTTAGTATTGTAACTATTTTTAAGTGTATATTTCAGTAGTTAAGTACATCGACATTGTTGTGCACCCAATCTCCAAAACTCTTTTCATTTTCCCAAAATGAGACTTTGTATCCATTAAACAGCTCCCAAAGCCTCCCTCCCACCAGACGCTGGCAACCACCACTCTACTTCCTGTCTCTGTGAATCTGTCTGCTCTAAAGACCTCATATAATAGTCTTATTGCTCTTTGAAATAGTAAATCTCCATTGTTATAGAGAGTTTTGGTACTTTAATTAACAAGTTGTCATTTTTTAATGGTGTCTCTATCCCTTAAATCTTCTACGCTTTGTCTTACATCTTGCTGTGTACCACTGCAAACACCCTTTAAAATAATGGTATAAAAATTTAAAGGAAGTTCAAATGACTTTTTTCCTCTCCCTTTCTGCAGTGTCGTCGAACTTTCCACACCAGTTTTCCCTGATGATCCTGCGGAAAAGTTGGGCTATTCCGGGAGCAGCAGAGAGCATTTGAGGGCTGAGGGAGTAGCATGGTGGGTGTGGGGGGAAGAGAAAGGGAGGACGGTTATACCAGATCTGCTTTGTCAAGTAGTTGGTTTCTACTGCACTGGCTGAGGACCTAATTTCTCCACTTCTAGTGTGATGATCTGCCTCTATGCCCATTTCCCTTCCAGGTGGTTTCATTATAAAACAGTAAAGGGGCTGTGATCTCCCTGTTCAGTGACCATTGCTATTTTTATTTTGTCTTCAGTAAGATATACAAGGCCGGCCGTTCTCATTCTATCCCAGGCTTACTGTCCCATCTCCCCACGTTCCTCTTCCTGTGTTCAGGCTGTGGTGAGTTACTCGCTTGGCCTTCAATCACAGTATTTTACCTAGAATGTTCCTTATTTCCTTACTAAAGCCTTTCCGTTTGGTGAGCTCTGTCTTTTAAGGCTTAGGTCTCATAACTCTTAAGAAGCATTTTCTTCCTTGTCCTGCATTTCCACGCTTTACCGTTGAGCCGCCCCCTGCTTGTGCCACAGCGTTGCAGACTTTTCTTTTGTGGAACTTAACACATTGCATCGGATCTATTTTTATGTCTGATTCTCTGCCTCTGCTGCATCATCCTTGGTGGCAAAGTCTGCCTATTTTATCTTGCATTTTCCCCAGCACCAAGCACAGCTCCTAGCCAATAAGCACACAATCTTTGCTGAATGACTTGGCTGTACTGGTGAAGGTCAGAGTTATACAGAAAATAGGAACTGGCTTACCACATTGTTCTAAGATTTCCTTCACACTTAATTGTTTATTGAACAAAGTAAAAACCCCAAAGCAGTTACTTACGCCTTGGAAATTGATGTATTATGTGGTTTTAATGTTATGCTTTTATGCATAATGTACTCTTGAAAGGGGGTAGCTGAGTTAAATGCTTTTAATGTCGATTCTTCAGATAAAACAGAATGATATCTGCCCTCAAATGAGGTGCCTTTGGGAGTAATGTGATAGCTGGCATCCTTATTCATTTATGTCAGTTGAAGTTTAAATTTTTGTTTATTCGACAGATTTATTTTTGGTACCTAGTATATGCCCGTCACTGTGCTTGTTATTTGGGGATATGATGGTGGAAAAGCAAGAGTGATAGCAGAATAATATCTTAATAAAAAAAAAATAAAAAAAATAAAAGAAAATAAAAAAAATGGTAAAAGCATAAATTACAAACTTGATGTCAAAGACAGTGTGAAATAAAGAATATAACATATCTCAAAAAAAAAAGAGTGATAGCAGAGAAAGATTCAGAGTAGCCTTATGGTATGTTCTTCCTAGGCCACAGGTGGGTTGTGCCATTCCTTGAAGGGTTGCCCACCTTGTAACGCATTTCCAAGCCACTTTCTTTATAGGCTCACCTTGGGGTACAAAATGCCAGAGAGCCAGTGCTCTTACACCTGAACCTACATTCCTAAGGAGAGGTCAGAAGTGAGGCATGGGTGAAACCAAGCTAGTCTTGGCCGGTGTCCCCATTTCACAGATGAAAACACCAATAAAATAATATTACACAACTCACCCAAATCCACACTGTCCACGGAGGACCAAGGACCAGTCTGCCTAAGGTGCAAATAATAAAACTGTCTAAAAGTTGATCTGCTTTTTATTATCCCATGCACCAGCAATTGTAAGCAATGTCAGTGTTAATAGGCCTCACTGACATACCTCAACCCAATAAAGGCCATATATGACAAATCCACAGCTGACATTGTTACAGAAAATCGGAGAAGAACCAAGCAATGCTTAGAGAGATGGAGTTACACTTTATTATTATTACGCATGGGCCGAGAGAAAACTATATTTCAAATTCTGGGTCCCAACATGGAGGAACTTTCCCTATTTATATGTTTTTACCTTCTTTGTCTCCCAAATATGGGGTGTTTCCGGTCCCCTTTGCAAGTTCTTAAAGAGCCCTACGTGCTGGGGCTTTGAGACCTCAACCAAAGGCTTGGCCTGGCACCAGCACTGATAACTTCGTCTGGGGAATGTTTATGGCCTCTCTGGAGTAGTATTTTCCTTATTATTTAAGCAAGCAAGCATTTACAGAAGCCAAAATAGCAGGGTTAAAATTTCAAACAGCAGTTTTTACATCATACTCAACAGTCAAAAGCTGAAAGCTTTTTCTCTAAGATCAGGAACATGACAAGGATGCCCACTCTCACCACTCTTATTCAAAATAGTATTGGAAGTCCTAGCCACAGCAATCAGATAAGAAAAAGAAACAAAAGCATCCAAATTGGAAAGGAAGAAGTATATTGTCACTGTTTGCTGATGGATACTATATGGATAGAACTGTAAAGATTCCACACAAAAACTGTTAGGACTAATAAATGAATTCAGTGAAGTTGTGGATACAAAATAAATATTCAGAAATCAGTTGTGTTTTTATACACAAGTACTGAACTGTCAAAAAGAGAAATTAAGGAAACAATCCATTTATAATTGTATCAAAAAGAATAAAATACTTAGGAATAAATTTAATCAAGAAGGTAAAAAACCTGTACTCAGAAAACTATAAGACATCAATGAAAAAAATGGAAGAGGACACAAATAAATGGTGGGACATATTGTGATCATGGATTGGAAGAATTAATATCGTTAAAATGCCCCTACTACCCAAAAACAACCAACAGATTCAATGCAATCCTTTTCAAAATACTAATGGCATCTTTTCACATAACTAGAACAAATAATCCTAAAATCTACATGGAACCACAAAAGGCCTGGAATAGCCAAAGCAATCTTAAGAAAGAACTACAAAGTTGGAGGTAACATGGTTTTCCTGATTTCAAACTTTACTGCAAAGGTACAGTAATCAAAAAAGTATGGTGGTGGAACAGAATAGAGAAATAATCCTGGAAATAAATTAATCTAAGACAAAGGAGGCAAGAATATGCAATGACATTGGTGTTGGGGAAATATAAATAGTGCTGGGAAAACTGGGCAAAATAATGAAACTGTATCACCTACTTACACCATATACAAGAATAAATTCAAAATAGGTTAAAGACTTAAATGTAAAACCTGAATCCATAAAACTCCTAGAAGAAAACATAGGCAGCAAATAGGCAATAAAGTCTTTGACATCAGTGTTAGCAATATTTTTTTTTGGACATATTTTCTTGGGCAAAGGCAGCAAAAGAAAAATAAACAAATGGGACTACATCAAGCTAAAAAGCGTTTGAATGCAAAGGAAACAATAAGATGAAAATTTAACCTAGTGAATGGGAGAAGGTATTTGCAAATGATATATTCAGTAGGAGGTTAATATCAAAAGTATGTAAATTACACAACTCAACATAAAATAACCAAGCAATCCAATTAAAAAATGGGCAGAGGACCTGAATAGACATTTCTCCAAACAGGACATACAGGTGCCAACAGGCACATGAAAAGATGTTTAACATCACTAATCATCAGGGAAATGCATTTAGATTCCTAAAAAAGCCACAAAAAAGTAGAACTACTGTATGACCCAGAAATATCACTTCTGGGTATTTATCTAAAGCAAACAAAAACAATAATTCGAAAAGATATATGCACCCTTACGTTCATTGCAGCATTATTTACAATAGCCAGGATATGGAAGCAATCTAGGTGTCTATCAACAGATGACTGGATAAAGAAGATGTGATATACTGGTATGTATTCACATACATACACACACATAATACTTCTCAGCCATAAAAAAGAATGCAGTCTTGCCATTTGTGACAATATGGGTGGACTTGGAGAGTATCATGTTGAGTGAAATAAGTTGGACAGAGAAAGACTGTATGATTTCACTTATATGTGAAATTTAAAAACCAAAACAAAATAGAAACAAACTGATGGTTGCCAGAGGGGCAGGTTTGGGAAGACGGGTGGACAACGGGAAGGGGATTAAGTAGTACAAATGCCCAGTTACAAAATATATCATGGAAATGTAATGTGCAGTATTGGGAGTAGAGTTAATAGTATTGTAATAATGATATACTGTGACAGATGGTTACTAGACTTACTGTGGTAATCACTTTATAAGGTATATAAATGTTGAATCACTATGTTGTACACCTGAAAATAATATATTTGGTATGTCAACTGTAATTAAAAATAAATTTTAAAAAATATTTTTCCTTAAAAAAGTCTTCATTTGAACTAAATTCTAAACAATTGCTGTAATTACTATTTATCTTTAAATATTATATGTATATGTAACATACATATACACATATATGCTTCACATTGGCACATTTACATTTTTAAATAAGCTTGGTATTCTCTATGGAAATCCATTAGACACACTCCCAGGTGCACATGGACTTGCAGCCCCCAGTGCACATGGACTAGGTTAAATAATAATCTTTTTTTTTTAATTTTAAAAAAATATTTTATTGATTTTTTACAGAGAGGAAGGGAAAAGGATAGAGAGTTAGAAACATCGATGAGAGAGAAACATCGATAAGCTGCCTCCACACCCCCTACTGGGGATGTGCCTGCAACCAAGGTACATGCCCTTGACTGGAATTGAACCCGGGACCCTTCAGACCGCAGGCCGATGCTCTATCCACTGAGCCAAACCAGTCAGGGCAAATAATAATCTTAAAGTTAGCATTTTCCATAAATTTTCATTGTTTTAAAATTGAAGACCAAATCAAGAAAATAAAACATAACCCTAGTGATATGATTTAATAGGGGTCTAAATTGTATCTTTTGCAGATATTTTGGTTTTATTAAATTTCCCTTATTTGTTACTTAACAATTATGACATAAATATGATAGCAGACTGTAACCAAAGCATCGAAGTTCACCTTCTTGTGTAGATATAAAAATGATAGAATAAATAGTTGTGTCTTTTTCTTTTTTGTACTATCATAAAATT
The DNA here is from genome assembly GCF_963455305.1 of Plecotus auritus. NCBI lineage: Eukaryota > Metazoa > Chordata > Mammalia > Chiroptera > Vespertilionidae > Plecotus > Plecotus auritus. Next base: position 127,917,068 of record NC_137772.1, on the reverse strand, counting down.
ATTATTTGTTGGCATATCTATCTATATAATAGAGGAATATGCAAATTAGCCGGGACGCCATAATGTCATGACAGAACAGCAGGGACCTGAGGCTGCATGGTGCCTGGCCAGGCCAGGGGACCTCAGGCTGTGCCCTCTGCCTGGCAGGGCTTTACAGGGGACCTCAGGCCGCATACCCCACCCCAGCGCTGGGCCAGGGGACCTGAGGCTGCAGCCCCCACCCAACGGATCTTGACAGGGGACCTCAGGCCACGCCCCCAGCCCTGGTGCCGGGCTGGAGGACCTGAGGCTGTGCCCCCTGCCCAGAGGGGCTTGATGGGGGTGGGGCAGGCTGGGTCTGGGTCACACCCAATGGGGGTGGGGCCGGCTGGGTCTGGGTTTCCTGCGTTTTTGAAGCGTGTGTGGGTGGTGGGCGAGAACTTGACTATAGGTCCTGTGGTGTGCCCCAGACTCTGACAGGAGGGAGATTTTCATATACATTTTACTAATTTTCTTTCATCTCTGACACTTCTATTATAGAGAAAGGGCAAATAGCAATCCTATATAATAAAAGGCTTATATGCAAATCGAGTGAATAGCGGAAAGACCAGTCGCTATGATGCATACTGACCACCAGGGGGCAGACGTTCAATGCAGGAACTGCTCCCTGGTGGTCAGTGCGCTCCCACAGAGGGAGCGCCGCTCAGCCAGAAGCTGGGCTCACAACTGGTGAGTGCAGTGGTGGTGGCAGGAACTTCTCCTGCCTCTGAGGCAGCACTAAGGATGTCCCACTGACGGACTACGCTGTCAGTCAGACATCCCTCAAGGGCTCCCAGACTGCGAGAGGGTGCAGGCAGCCGGGATAAAGGAAACCCCCCCCCCCCCGAGTGCATGAATTTCATGCACTGGGCCTCTAGTATTAAAATATTTTCTCTAATTAATTCCCTTTTAATGTGCATGAATTTCGTGCACCAGGCTACTAGTTTAGATATAAAGACAGTGTTTTCTGTCTGTTTCTTTTCTGGTTGTTTTTGAATGTTTTTATTTCATATTTTTGTTACTGAAAATAATTTTGTAACATAGAGGAGGGGACTGTTAAAAAACCACTGGGGCCCTGGCCGGGTTGCTCAGTTGTTTGGAGCATTGTCCTGTACACCAAAAGGTCGTGGGTTTGATTCCCTGTCAAAGCATATACTTAGGTTGTGGGTTCGATCCCTGGTCAGGGCGAATATGGGAAGCAACTGATTGATGTTTCTCACATCAATATTTCTCTCTCTTCTCTCTTTCTCCATTTCTCTCAAACCTACACTGAGTGGCCAGATTATTATGATCTCTGAACCCATAATAATCTGGCCACTCAGTGTATATCCTATATAATAAAAGGCTAATATGCAAATTGTCGCCTCGACCAGGAGTTCGACCAGCAGGCAGGCCGGCCAACCGCCCATGTCCCCTCCCCCTGGCCAGGCTGGCCAGACCCCAACCATGTACGAATTCATGCATCAGGCCTCTAATATATATATATATATCACACACACACACACACACACACACACACACACACACACTGAGTGGCCAGATTATTATGCGTTCAGATGTCATAATAATCTGGCCACTCAGTGTATAAAAACATATCCTCGAGTCAGGATTAAAAAACACACACCAGTCCTAGCTGGTTTGGCTCAGTGGATAGAGCATCGGCCTGCGGACTGAAGGGTCCCAGGTTCAATTCTGGCCAAGGGCACGTGCCTAGGTTGTGGGCTCGATCCCCTGTAGTGCATGTGCAGGAGGCAGCTGATCAGAGATTCTCATCATTGATGTTTCTATCTCTCTATCCCTCTCCCTTCCTCTCTAAAATCAATAAAAAAATATTAAAAAACAAACAAACACACACACACACAAACAGTGGATGTCAGACAGGGTGACACAGGGTCTCTGCCCACAGCCAGTGTCGTGGTGCAACTGAGCCTGATCTGGTCTGGACGGTCATGCGGAGTCCCTGATTACTGAGCTGCAACTTTACCTGCTCGTATATGGATATCTTCTAGGCCTCAGTTTTGTCCTGTGCAAGATGAGGTGTTCAATTAGATCTTTCAAGGTCTCTTTCTGTTCTGAAATCCTAAGTTTGAATGTGTCCTAAGCCCATGGCTGGCACTGGTGGAGCAGTGTATTAGCTGACATGCTGGCCAGTTATTGCTGAGGTGCCAGCTCCTACAGGTCCTCATGCTTGAGGCATGTGGGACAATGGGACCAGGAGTGAGAGACTTACTCTAGGTTCCCCTCTGCACTTAGAAGGAAGAGAGATTCCCTTTGGACTCCAAAGTTGATTTGTTCAGCCGTTTTAATTACATTTTTCAAATCTGTATTCTTAGCCTATTCAATTAATCTGATAATAGCACTAGTATCTTGTTACAAATTTCTCGGTTAGTTTGCTTGTGGTTTTTGTTTTACATGTTTTCATGCTATGTCATTTAATATATACCAGTAGAATTTACCACACAGGTGTTAACATAGCTGTACAGGTATACCCCTTGCTTTTCGAAAGTTTGCCTTAATGCCACTTCACTTACTAAAGGTCTACATTAGTGCCTATTTTCGCTAAGCAAAAGAAATCTGGAGAGGATTTTTGCTTTTAAGAAAAAAAGTGAAAGTGAAAGAAAATAGCATTCAGTGTTTTTTCAGAAGTGAGTCATTATAGAAGCAGTGTTCACACCAAGGGTTAAGAGTGGCACTTCAGTCTCCTTCCCTGGAACCATAGTTAGCATCTCAGCATTCAGCGACAGAGCTCTGAGCTGTGTCAGTGAGTATTTGTGTTTTATTGATTTAATTTGTGCATTTGTTAGCAAGTTGTGTCCTAAGGTACTTGCTTCTTTGCTTAATGCCATTTCAATTTATGAATGGTTTCATAGGAATTCTCTGCTTTCTAATAGTTGGGAAAGCTGTAGTTAGTATTTTATTTTTTTAAATTTATTTTAAAAAATATTTCAAGAAAAACTATCTTAAATATAATAATGTTACCTGTAATAAACACCAATTATTCAAGAAAAATGATCTAAAATATAATAATATTACATGCAATAAACATTAATATTTCAAGAAGAAAAGATTTTAAGTATAATAATATTACCAAAACTGTACTAACATAGTATGTTATCACAAAAGTTGTAGAAAATATTAAAAATCTGCAAATAACAAGGATTATAATTCTATTATATTCTAAAATATTTTTTTTCCTCTGGCTCTATTTTTGTTCATCCATTTATGTTGTTCATTATATTCCACAAATGAGTGAGATCATGTGATATTTATCTTTCACCGACTGGCTTATTTCGCTTAGCATGATGCTCTCCAGTTCCATCCATGCTGTTGCAAAAATGGTAACAGTTCCTTCTTTTTTACAGCAGTGTTGTATTCCATTGTGTAGATATAGCACAGTTTTCTAATCCACTCATCTGCTGATGGGCACTTAGGCTGTTTCCAAATCTAAAATATTATAAATTGTGCTGTTATGAACATAGGGGTGCATATATCCTTTCTGATTGGTGTTCCTAGTTTCTTGGGATATATTCCTAGAAGTGTGATTATTGGGTCAAATGGGAGTGCCATTTTTAGTTTTTTGAGGAAACTCCATACTGCTTTCCACAGTGGCTGTACCAGTCTGCATTCCTACCAGCAGTGCAAGCGGGTTTCTTTTTCTCTGCATCCTCACCAGCACTTGTCGTTTGTTGATTTGTTGATGATAGCCATTCTGACAGGTGTGAGATGGTATCTCATTGTCATTTTGTCTCCTCTTTTTGGTTGTCTGTGTTTGTGACTATGTTTTAGGTAGATCCTCTACACCTCTCAATCTCTAGTGCATGACAGTGTTAAAGGCTATTTCTGACTAATTGGATCAGGCAAAGACTCAAAGCCTGCAGAGACTGCCTCTGTCTACAGACTAATAGGATTATGACTTGAATAGCCCCAGGCAATCATTCTCAGGTGTGACAAGAGGTTTTTTTTTCAACAGGGTGGGGCAGTTGCTTCTCCCTGGAGGCTAATTGTTACTTTTAATCTCTCAAGGCAAGGTGTTTTCTAATAGGGTCTGTCAACTGTCTTTCCCCCAGGCAAGGCAAATGTGTATATGGGAATGATGTCCTCCGCTGTGTGAGGGAATGACTCAGTCCAGGGAACTTGGGCTGTCTGCCTTCTGAGCTCTATCTCCTGAGTCCCCATTCCTGGGTTCTGTTCTCAGAGCTCCATTCCACTTCACCTTTCCTCTGCCAGAGCACAAGGTGGGTGGCTCCACAGGGAATTTTTGTGCCTTGACCCTTCAAGAGGGTGCCCAAACTTTCAGCTGCCACTCCCTGGCAGACAGCACCCCACTGCTTTTCATAGCTGGATGTTATGTGGGTACCCTCCTCAGATTTGGTGCTCTCTGCTGGGGAGCCCAGCTTGGGGATTAGATCCCAGAGTTCTCAGTGGCACCCCCTATAGTTGAGATATCTCTCAAGGACTTCAGTTCCTGTCTGTGGGCACCTGACCAGCCCTTTCATGCCACTGCCCCACCTACCAGTCTCCTATATGGTCTCCACCTTCGGTCCTTGGGTATCAGGGTTCTCTCTTGTGAATTTTCCGTTGATTATTCAGGATGCCTTTCCATATGTCAGTTGTAATTTCAGCTTGTTCATGGGAGCATGTCCATGGAGCATCCACCTACTATGCCACCCATTTTATTCTGAGGGATTCTCAGTTTTATAAAAATTGTGTAGTTAGTATTTTGGACTTACTAGTTTTTTAAACTTAAACTTGATTTTGATGATAATATTATAAGTTTTGCTTTGTTTTTGTTCATGTTTGTGTTTTATGACTTTGCTCATAAATTTTTTAAAATTTCCAAGATAGAGAACAAAATCCCCATAGAGATTCCTTTTCCATTCAGTAGGGGCATCTGACATCTTTCCTGCAACAACTTTTTGATAGTGTGCTCATTTTGTCCTGTGTTTCTCACCTTTGTTTCCTTGCTCCTTTCCTGACCTTTGGGTTTGGCTGATGAAACTGATTGGGGGAGTGCTAACCAAGTGGGGAAACTGGAGCAGAGCCAGCAGTTCTGGCTGGATTGACCTTGTAGAGTCTGTGGAATAGGTTGGGAGGTGATCCAGAGTTTAAATATATTGGTCCAGAGAGGGCTTGTGGTAGAGGTGAAGGCTGGATATAGATTTGGTGACCTTGTGCCTTGGGAGTGGCAAAGGTGGCTCAGGATATTGAATAAAGGCCAGGGCAGGACTTCAGGAAAGAACACTGTCTATGGAACCATCAGCAAAAGAAAAGAGCCATCCAAGGTGAAGGTGATCACCTGTAAAGGAGGGCTGCAGAAGGCAAGGATGGCTCTTCAAGGAGGGAAGTGGCAAATAGCATCAGATGTGGGCCAGAACCCTTCTGCTGACTGTGAACAGAGCATCAGAAGACAGGTTGCAGGCTGAATGGAAGTAAGGAGGAGGGCAGGGTAGACCTGCCTTCTTGAATGAAGTTGGCAGTGAAGGGAGATGGAGAGAGGCTGATAAAAGGGTAGAAAGGCTAGTGAGGTATTTTATTTAAAAGATATCTTGGTAACAAGAGTTCTTAGCATGCTTATAGGCTGAGGGGTAAGCCATAGAGTAGAGAGGAGGGATAGGTGAAGATAATGGGTGTGGGTGATAGATGGCACCAGATCCTGGAGGAGGTTTTTGTGCATTGGATGAGCAGCCAGTGTGTGTTGTGGCTACGAAGGTGGATCAAATCGAGCCCAAAGCTTCAGTTTACCCCAGGACATGGGGTGGGGCATAGACTCAAAAGTGCAGGGCGGGGACAGTAGAGAGGTCATGGAGCAGGAAGGTTGACACTGCTAATGTGGTGACCCAGAGAGAGAGCCCTTCAGGCCCCTCAGTGCAGAGAACCTAGGTGATGTCAGAAAGCACACCTGGGTTACTGTATCGGGCCCACTTGGTTTAGCCTTGTTAATTAATATACTTTAGTTTTTTAATCCTTTGGTAAAAAACAACAACAAATGAAATGAAAAGATCAGTTTGGGCCTGCTGCATTTACTTTGTATATACTACTAGTAGATAAATCTCCAAGAGGGGGCTTGGTGTGAAGGGATCCTTGGGATCTGCTGGTTTTTAGGAGAGCTTTGCTCTTCTGATATCACAGAACCTGTATCTTTGTTTAAAAGCTGAAAACAAGGATAAAAACAGATCTGAAGCTTCTGACTCTTTTCTTTTCTTTTCTTTTTTAATATATTTTATTGATTTTTTACAGAGAGGAAGGGAGAGGGATAGAGAGCCAGAAACATCGATGAGAGAGAAACATCGATCAGCTGCCTCCTGCACACCCCCCACCGGGGATGTGCCCGCAACCAAGGTACATGCCCTTGACCGGAATCGAACCCAGGACCCTTCAGTCTGCAGGCCGACGCTCTATCCACTGAGCCAAACCGGTTAGGGCTGACTTTTTTCTTTTTAAATATTTTTTAAAAATTACAATTGATGTACAATGTTATATTAGTTTCAGGTGTACAGCCCCATGATTAGACATTTATATAACTGATGAAGTGATCACCCTGATAAGTCTAGTACCACTTGACACTGTATATAGTTACTATAATACTATTGACTATATTCCCTATGCTGTATTTTACATCCCTGTGACTATTCTGTAACTACCAATCTGTGCTTCTTAATCCCTTCACCTTTTTCACCCAGCCCCTGAACCCCATCTTCCATCTGGAAACCATCGGTCTGTTCTTTGTATCTATGAGTCTGTTTCAATTCTGTTTGCTCATTGATTTTGTTTTTTAGCTTCTGACATCTTTGTAGTTGTTTTCAGGCACAGTTAACTCTATCTTTCTTTTTATTCTTTTGGGTACCTTCTGTTTAAATTCTAGTGGTAAGTGTGACAGTCATGATTTAAAAAAAAATTTCTTTATTGATTAAGGTATTACATATGTGTCCTCATCCCTCCATTAACCCCCCAACCCCCTCCCCCCACCACTCATGCCCTCACCCCACTGGTGTTCGTGTCCATTGGTTAGGCTTATATGCATGCATACAAGTACTGTGGTTGATCTCTCCCCCTTATCCCCACCCTCCCCTACCTTCCCTCTGAGGTTTGACAGTCTGATCAATGCTTCTCTGTCTCTGGATCTGTCCCTGTTCATCAGTTTATGTTGTTCATTATATTCCACAAATGAGTGAGATCATGTGGTATTTATCTTTCTCTGACTGGCTTATTTCACTTAGCATAATGCTCTCCAATTCTATCCATGTTGTTGGAAATGGTAAGAACTCCTTCTTTTTTACTGCAGCGTAGTATTCCATTGTGTAGATGTACCACTGTTTTTTAATCCACTCATCTGCTGATGGGCATTTAGGCTGTTTCCAAATCTTACCTATGGTGAATTGTGTTGCTATGAACATAGGGGTGCATATATCGTTTCTGATTGGTGTTTCTAGCTTCTTGGGGTATATTCCTAGAGGTGGGATCGCAGGGTCAAATGGGAGTTCCATTTTTAGTTTTTTGAGGAAACTCCATACTGTTCTCCACAGTGGCTGCACCAGTCTGCATTCCCACCAGCAGTGCACGAGGGTTCCTTTTCCTCCGCATCCTCGCCAGCACTTGTCATTTGTTGATTTGTTGATGATAGCCATTCTAACAGCTGTAAGATGGTACCACATTGTCGTTTTAATTTGCATCTCTTGGATGATTAGTGACTTTGAGCATGTTTTCATATATCTCTTGGCCTTCCTTCTGTCTTCTTTGGAAAAGTATCTATTTAGGTCTGTTGCCCATTTTTTGATTGGATTGTTTATCTTCCTTTTGTTAAGTTGTATGAATTCCCCGTAAATGTTGGAGATTAAACCCTTATTGGTGATGACATTGGCAAATATGTTCTCCCAGGCAGTGGGCTTTCTTGTTGTTTTGTTGATGGTTTCTTTTGCTGTGCAAAAGCTTTTAATTTTGATGTAGTCCCATTTGTTTATTTTCTCTTTAGTTTCCATTGCCCTAGGAGCAGTATCAGTGAAGAAATTGCTTTGGCATATGTCTGAGATATTGCTGCCTGTGGATTCCTCTAGTATTTTTATGGTTTCCCGTCTTATGTTTAAGTCTTTGATCCATTTTGAGTTTATTTTTGTGTATGGTGTAAGTTGGTGGTCTAGTTTCATTTTTTTTTTTGCATGTATCTGTCCAATTTTCCCAACACCGTTTGTTCAAGAGACTGTCTTTACTCCATTTTATGTTCATGCCTCCTTTGTCCAATATTAATTGAGCATAGTGGTTTGGATCGATTTCTGGGTTCTCTATTCTATTCCATTGGTCTATATGTCTGTTCTTGTGCCAGTACCAGGCTGTTTTGAGAACAGTGGCTTTGTAATACAGCTTGAAATCTGGTACTGAGATCCCACCTACTTTGTTCTTCTTTTTCAGGATTGCTGCAGCTATTTGGGGCCTTTTTTTAATTCCAGATGAATTTTTGGAAATTTCGTTCTAGATCTGTGAAATATGCCGTTGGTATTTTAATGGGGATTGCATTGAATCTATAGATTGCTTTGGGTAGTATGGACATTTTGATGACGTTGATTCTACCAATCCATGAACATGGTATGTTCTTCCATCTGTTTATGTCTTCCTCTATCTCTTTTTTCAGTGTCCTGTATTTTTTTGCATATAGGTCTTTTACATCCTTAGTTAAGTTTATTCTTAGGTATCTTAATTTTTTTTGTTGCGATGCGAAATGTGATTGCTTTTTCAGTCTCTCTTTCTGTAAGTTCACTATTGGTGTAAAGAAATGCCATAGATTTCTTGGCATTAATTTTGTATCCTGCTACATTGCTGAATTCATTTATTAAGTCTAATAATTTTTTGAAGGAGTCTTTAGGGTTTTCTATGTACAGTATCATGTCATCCGCAAATAAGGACAGTTTTACTTCTTCTTTTCTAATTTGGATGCCTTTTATTTCTTCTTCTTGTCTGATTGCAATGGCTAGTACTTCCAGTACTATGTCGAACAGGAGTGGTGAGAGTGGGCATCCCTGTCTTGTTCCTGTTCTTAGGGGAAATGGTTTTAGTTTTTGCCCATTGAGTATGATGTTGGTTGTGGGTTTGTCATATGTGGCTTTTATTATGTTGAGGTATGATCCTTCTATTCCCATCTTGCTGATAGTTTTTATCAAAAAGGGGTGTTGGATTTTGTCAAATGCTTTTTCTGCGTTAATTGATATGACTGTGATTTTTATCTCTCAATTTGTTTATGTGATGTATCATGTTTATTGATTTGCGGATATTGTACCATCCTTGCATCCCCAGGATAAATCCTACTTGGTCATGGTGTATGATCTTTCTGATGTATTATTGGATCCTTTTTGCTAGAATTTTGTTGAGGATTTTGGCATCTATGTTCATGAGGGACATTGGCCTATAATTCTCTTTCATTGTGTTGTCATAATCTGGTTTTGGTATTAGGGTGATGCTGGCTTCATAGAAGGAGCTTGGAAGTGTTCCTTCCTCTTGAATTTTTTGGAATAGTCTCAGGATGATAGGTTTTAGTTCTTCCTTGAGTGTTTGGTATAACTCCCCTGTGAAGCCGTCTGGCCCCTGGCTTTTGTTTGCTGGAAGCTTTTTGATGACTGCTTCAATTTCTTCCATAGTTATTGAGATTTTTAGAATCTTCCTGATTGAGTTTTGGAAGGTTGTATTTTTCTAGGAATATGTCCATTTCCCCTAGTTTGTTGTCTAGTTTGTTGGAATAGAGTTGTTCATAATATTTTTTAACAATCCTCTGTATTTCTGTGGGGTCTGTTGTTATTTCGCCTGTATCATTTCTGATTTTGTTTATTTTGTCTCTTTGCTTCTTGGTGAGGCTGGCTAGAGCAGGGGTCCTCAAACTACGGCCCGCGGGCCACATGCGGCCTGCCGAGGACATTTATCCGGCCCGCCGGGTGCTGCTGCCTGTCCTGCTTAGCAGCCGACTTGTCCCGGGCCCGCAGTACGCATAGGAATTTGTTCATAGTTTTTTTTTGTTTGTTTTAAACTATAGTCCGGCCCTCCAACGGTCTGAGGGACAGTGAACTGGCCCCCTGTTTAAAAAGTTTGAGGACCCCTGGACTAGAGGTTCATCAATCTTGTTTATCCTTTCAAAGAACCAGCTCTTGGTTTCATTGATCTTTTGTATTGTTTTTTTGGTTTCTGTGTCATTTATTTCTGCTCTAATCTTTATTATCTCCTTCCTTCTGCTCACTCTGGGCTTTTCTTGTTGCTCTCTTTCTAATTCTTTGAGTTGTAGCATTAGATGATTTACTACCATTTTTTCTTGTTTTTTGAGGCAGGCCTGTAGAGCTATAAACTTCCCTCTTAGGACTGCTTTCATTGTTTCCCATAGGTTTTGGATTCTTGTGTTTTTATTGTCATTAGTTTCCAGAATGTTTTTAATTTCTTCTTTGATCTAATTGGTAACCCAATCAATATTTAATAACATGCTATTCAGCTTCCAAGTGTTTGAGTGTTTTGGATTGTTTTTATTGTTGTTTATTTCTAATATTATGCATTGTGGTCTGAAAAGATGCTTGGTATGATTTAAATCTTCTTGAATTTGGGGAGACTTTGCTTGTGACCCAATATGTGCTCTATTTTTGAAAATGTCCCATGTGCACTTGAGAAGAACATATATTCTGTGGCTTTGGGGTGAAATGTTCTGAAGATGTCAGTTAAGTCCATCTGATATAGTGAGTCATTTAGGATTGCTGTATCTTTGCTGATTTTTTGTCTAGAGGATTTATCCAGTGATGTTAGTGGTGTATTAAAATCCTCTTCTATGATTGTATTGTTGTCAATCTCTCCCTTGATATCTTCCAGTTTTGTTATGCATTTGGGTGCCCCTCCATTGGGTGCATATATATTTATCAGGGTGATATCCTGTTGTTGTATCGATCCCTTTAGTATTATGAGGTGGCCTTCCTTATCTCTTGTTATGGCCTTCACTTTGAGTTCTATTTTGTCAGAAATAAGTATTGCTACCCCAGCTTTTTTTTTTTTTCATTTCCATTTGTCTGTTAGATGTTTTTCCATCCCTTCACTTTCAGTCTGTGTGAGTCCCTTCTTCTGAGGTGGGTCTCTTGTAAACAGAATATATATGGGTTGTGTTTTTTTTATCCATTCAGCCACTCGATGTCTTTTGATTGGAGCATTTAGTCCGTTTATGTTTAAAGTTATTATTGAAAGGTCCTTGTTTGTAGTCATTTCTATTTTTGTGCCTGTGTTCCTTCTTACCTTTTTATTTCTTCTTTTTACAGCAGTCCCTTTAGCATTTCTTGCATTGCTGGTTTGGTGGTGATAAACTCCCTTAGCCTTTTTTTGTCTGTGAAGCTCCTGATTTCCCCTTCAATTTTGATTGATAGTCTTGCTGGATAGAGTATTCTTGGATTCAGTCCTTTGCTTTGCAACACTTTGTATACCTCCTTCCATTCCCTTCTAGCTTGATGTGTTTCTGTTAAGAAATCATTTGATAATCTAATGGGGGATCCTTTGTAGGTAATTCTCTTTCTCTCTCTTGTAGCCTTTAAGATTCTTTGTTGTTATTTTTTGCCATTGAAATTATGACGTGCCTTGGTGTGGGTCTTTTGGGATTGATCTTGCTTGGGACTCTCTGTACTTGTGTAACTTTTTTATTCCGGGAAGTTTTCTGTCATTATTTATACAAATAGGTTATCTAATCCTTACTGCTCTTCTTGTCCTTCTGGCAGCCCTCTTATACATATGTTACTTTGTTTCATGTTGTCCCAAAGCTCCCTTAGGCTCTCCTCCTGCTTTTTAATTTTTTTCTCCAGTTGCTGTTCAGATTGAGCTTGTTTCTCTACCTTATCTTCTAACTCACTAATTCGGTCCTCTGCTTCTTCTAGTCTACTGTTGAAACTTTCCATGGTGTTTTTGATTGTAGCTATATCACTTTTCATTTCTTCCTGATTCTTGCATAGGTTGTTGATTTTCTCATCCATCCGATGTATGAATTGCATGACAATTACTCTGAATTCTTTATTGGTCATTTTGCGTGCTTCATTTTCACTAATTTCCTCTTTTGGTGACTCCTCATTTTTTTCCCTCTGTTGATTGTGTCGTCTCCCCATTCTGACTATCACCAGAAGGTTCAAACTTTGTGTTGCGTGGACCTGGGCTGTATGCAGTGGGAGTTTTGCACCACCAGCATGTCACTGAAGTGCTCCAACACTAGGACATGTGGCTGCCGTGGGTTGGTGGGAACCAGGCTCGCCCAGGGTCAGTGTTACCAGCATTCAGTGTGGTCTCGTGTGCGCACCTAGAATAAGGGACCCCGCCTGCACCGCACTGTTGGGGTGTGCCGAAAATCAGAGTCCCCTAGCGTGCCAGGAGTCAGAGTTCCCCTGTGTTTGCACCAAGAATCGAGTATCAGAGTCTCTGTTGCTTCGTGCGGCCTCGCGCTGAGAATCAGGGTCCCTGTGTGCACATGCACCAAGAATTGTAGACACTGGCTCTTAGTGGGAGTGCACTGGGAGTCAGCGATCCCAGGCGCACACGATAAGAAACAGAGTCAAGTCAGTGGTGCTCAGTGCTGCCTCCCACCCGGAGAATCGGGGTCCCGGTCAGCTTGGGAGACTGGGTTGCACAGTAGCACTGTGTTGGCAGGAGGTCCGCTCCTGCGCTGCGGAAAACAGACTTCCGTGTGCGCTTGCCCAGAATTGAAGTCAGGTTTGGTCGCCCAACTGTGTTGTGGGGAGCAGATTCCCAGTGTCTGTGTGCGTGCAGGCTCAAATTCCTGTAGTGGCACTGCGGCCCCTGTGAGGGGCAGGTCTATCAGTTACTATGGCGTTGCCCGTGAGCCTGCGGGGAGGGGGATAGGCTCCTTGACTCACAGAAATCTGCAGCTGGGATGTCTGGATTTTTGGTGTCTGTTGGTCTGCAGCTGTGGTTGCAGGTTTCTGTCCCCAGTGGCTGCAGGGTCCTGGTTTGCGTCTGAGACCAGACTAGGTGGTGCTGAGGCCAGGATACTAGTCTCAAGCAGCTCTGTTTCTCAAGATGGTGTGGTCTCTGTGCCCGCACTGGCCGCCCAGAAGTGTCCGGATTGTGTGCGGGGCTCCGCTGTCTAAGACTGCCTGGTTTGGCAGCCCCTTGGAAGACCTACAGAATCTAACTGTCCCTAGCTCATACACTCATACACACTGTCCCTAGCTCTAGTTTGTTGTCTAGTTTGTTGGAATAGAGTTGTTCATAATATTTTTTAACAATCCTCTGTATTTCTGTGGGGTCTGTTGTTATTTCACCTGTATCATTTCTGATTTTGTTTATTTTGTCTCTTTGCTTCTTGGTGAGGCTGGCTAGAGCATGGGGAAGCCCAGTGTCAGTGAGGAGGCAGAGGGAGTGAGGGGAAAGTGTGGGCAGCAGCTTTTACTGTGGGAAGGGTAGTGCCTCCTTGGTTAGTGATGCCCCATATGCCAGAGCATCAATAATATTTACCCTGCTCCCTCCCTTACTCTCTCACACTCTCTCCCTCCCTACCTTCCTGCAGGCCGCCATCTTCTGTCCTCCAAACTCAGTCATGATTTTTTTTTTTGTCACTGTGATGTCAGCAGACTCACACAGACCTGCAGGTTTAGCCTATAAATGCCACCGTGTTCCTCTTGGTCCCTAGTGGCTCTTTGCTCACTGGTGTCTCTTAGATCACTGTCTTCTTTCTCGTTACAGCTTTCACTTCTCATATCCATTTAATGTCCCCCTTCATAAACTGCCTGAGTTAGGCATTTCCTCAGATTTCTCTTTAGCTAACGTCTGTATGAACCAATTTTTGGTGGTGTTCCTAAAGATTTTGAAGGAACAGACTTGGGCCAACAAAACAAGAATGGGAAGCTGAGAATGGAGTTCATGAACTTCACCCACCTCATCAAGGCTACGGTATGCCATTGTCTCAGAAATAGCTGAAGGGATTTATGTTGGTTTCTGGAAGCCATGGGATTGGCTTTTGGAAGGGTTGATGAAGACTGTGCTACTGATCATCGGACCGTGAGTTTGTGTGTGGGAGAGCTGGAAGCATAGATAGGACCTGGGGAGATCCTTTTCTCATCCCCATCTCCCCTCCCCATGTTCCACCGTTTTTATTTCTTGAAAATATTTTTTGCTCCCCATAGTCAAGTTCTAATATAATTTCATATTGTGTATATGTTGAGCTGAGCTGCACAACTCAAGTTTCTTGGTTTGAGTATGTTTTGTCTCCCCATCTGCATTAGAACCCTCTGGACACAGAGGACAGCGTTCCTGTTCATTTTCACATAGGCAGTAATATCCGAGCAGTTTATTCACTGCACTGATTGCTCCTAGCACCAATGTTCCCCTGTGAGTCATCCGAGATTAATCTCATCGTATTGTTTGATTTCTTGGGAAATTGCTGTTCTATGGAGGGAGTGCGAATGTGGACTTTTTAAACTAGGCCAAATTAACAATTTTGTGAAATGAAAATGAATAGTTGTTGAAGAGGAGACTAAATGGGGAAAAAGGATTGAAAGCATCTTGGGAAATGAACGCAGTTCCCTGTAAGTTGTGGTCTGATTTACCTCAGTTTCCTTGACCTGCCAATCTTTTGTCAGTTCCCACTTGAATATTGGACAACTGGATCATTTTTTAAAAATTGGGTCTAGCTTATTTTGAAGCTCTGAATGAAATCTACACTAAAAAGTGAGAAAGTATTTTTTATTTTTACATTAGTTAGCTCCTGATAAGAACAGTTTTTAGTGAAGGAAATTTCAAAACACTAAAAGTTGATAAACTAAATGGGCCTCAACTTCCTCCCTAGAGAACATTGGGAAGTTGATACCTACTGTGAAGGAATTTTTGAAGATTAAGTAAATGATGTAAAAAAGAAAATCCACACAAACCCACACAGAGAAGAGTGCCTGGGACACTGAATTTCCAGTCAATGTTGTCTTCCTTATTGTCAGTAAATGGGAGGTGACATGGCTCAGTAATGGCCAGGTGATGTGATTAGTAACAACCCTTTCAACAAAATGTCATTTTTGAGAAATACATTTCGGCCCTTAAAAGAAATGAGAGGTGGGGTTTTAAAAACCCTTTGACTTAGAGGAACAATTTGTTCTTAGGCACTGGTGGAGTTGGCCTTTGTATACAAGTCACGTTTGGATTAACAGATTTCTGTGCTTTTGTAATAGAATATGTAATGCTTTCATTAGACTATCAAGAGGAAACTGTAAATTTCAGTTTTATAGTCTATTTGTATGAGGGCAAAGGTTTGGTGTGTAAGATTAATGCCTAAAAGAAAGACTCAAGTCAGCTCCCTCACCGCTTTGTCCTGCAAGGACTCAGCAAAAAGATGGTGGTCTGTGAACCAGGTGGCTGGCTCGCACCAGACCCCAAGTCTGCCAGCACCTTGATCTTGGACTTCCCAACCTCCCAAACTGAGAAATAAATGTCTGCTGTTTGTAAGCCACCCAGGCTATGGTATTTTTGTTACAGGAGCCTAAATGGACTAAGACTGGAGCCCTCACTGAATTGAGTCTGTAACACTTAAGGCCGTCTTGGCAAAGGCTAGTGTATTACAACACAGAAGAAACGCAAAGGAATGTGGCTTACGAAGGTATAGCTTCATGAACCTACTGTAGATATCATTCTTAATTATTAGCCTGTGACTATGTAATGTTTCAGAATATGAGATTTGGAGCCAGGCACACTTGGGTTTGAATCTTGGCTTTGCTATTGACTAGCCATGTGATCCTGGGCAAGTCTGGTACCTGCTCTGAAACTGTTTCCACCTTTGTTAAGTGAGTGCCCACTTAATAGAGTTGTTTCAAAGGTTAATTGCCTAGCATATATTAATTCCTAAATTGGATAGTGATAATTCTTCTTGTGGGCACTGCCTTTTATCACTCAGGAACCATATAGCTATTATCTCAAACTCTACCAAGGAAGGTACTGAGTCTCCTCTCCAGAGAGTCTTTTATTTAATATTTGTTGAGTCCTCACTTGAGCTTCTGATTTAGTTAGGAAGATAAACAGTAAACAAAACGACTAGATAACTTCAGATAATAATAAGGGCTATCAAAAATACACAGGGAATGTAAGGAAAAGTCAGGGTGGGTTGGGGAAGATCTGCAGGTGCATCTCTGGGAGGTGATGTTTGTGTCAAGATATGGGGAATAGAAGAAGCCAACCATTTAGAGAAGGGTGGGAGATGGGGCATACCAGGCAGAGAAAACAGTAAGGGCAGAGGATGTGAGTGGAAAAGAGTGGTGGAGCCCTGCTGGTGTGGTTGAGTGTGAACTTATGAACCAGGAGGTCAGGGTTCGATTCCCGGGTTGCGGGCTTCATCCCCAGTAAGGGTCCTGCAGAAGGCAGCCAATCGATGATGTTTCTCTCTCATTGATGTTTCTATCTCTCTATCCCTCTCCCTTCCACTCCTTAAAAATCAATAAAAACATATTTAAAAATTTCATTAGTATTACACTGTGGGCAGCTGATCAATGATTCTCTCTCATCATTGGTGTTTCTGTCTCTCCTTCTCCCTTCCTCTCTGAAATCAATAAAATATATATATTTTAAAAAAAGAAAAGAGTGGTTGACAATGGTGAAATAGGAGGGTGGTAACAGGGAATCTAGGGCCCCAGTCACTGTGGTTTCACCTGGGGCCTGCCTTATTTTTGAGGACCTGTCTCTTGGAGTGATGGCTGTCAGGAGTCACCATAATCTTCAGGGGCTGTCACAGCTCTTCATAGCAACGTGCTCTCTGCCTGCAGTCCTGGGCCAGGATAACCAGAACTCTCCAAGCACAACAATCCCATGGTTCACCAAGGTGTATGTGTCAGCTCGAGGAATATTAAATTAGTTCCTCACAAATGCTTCCTTTTAAAAATAGAGTGCCCTCCAAAAATGCACTGTTTGATCCTGTATTACTTTGTAGTAAAAATAAGATTCTCGTTTCTCTGAACTTGAAAAGAAGGTACACTGTGGTAAACTAGATGCCACACAAGTTGTTGCAAATTACTAGGTAAAGTATCCAATGTCTTGTTCATCCTAGATAATCTAGTAAACTCAGTTGTGTTATGATAGAGCTTTTCTGAAGGTGTAATCGAAGTACTCAGGTGTCACATTGCAGAAGAGGCAGTGAACTTTATCTCATTAAGGAATACTTTTAAACTTGCAAAAAGAATTTAAATGGCTTAGTTAATTTTTAAAAAATTCATTAAGTGTTGCCCGACTGGTATGGCTCAGCCTTTAGCCATTGACCCAGGAACCAAGAGGTCACCCATTTGATTCCTGGTTAGGGCACATGCCCAGGTTTCGGGCTCGATCCTCACTAGGGGGCATGTTTCTCTCTCTCTATCCCTCTCCCTTCCACTCGCTCTAAAAATCAATAAACACATATTTTAAAAATTTATTAGTTTACACTGTGGGCATAGATCTGCTCTCTAAGACCATCTGTGTGGAACACTCATGCAATTCTAGAGAAATGAACTAAAGTGAAATTAAAGTTGAGTATAGAGACTATGAAAGTAATACCACGATAATTTGAGGCCCAATAAAAATATTTAATTAAAACCTTTATGTATATTTGTATTCTGTTGAGGCATATAAATATATTACATATGCACTCTTTCTTGTACGCTTCATGTATTTGCTCACATCTGAAAAATTAAACCTTAGTGTCTATTTGCTTCAGTCTGTGTTTGTGTTTCTTTGATATAATTTACTCTTACTGTATGTTTGTGACACAGTTTTAGTAGTATGTTTGGGCAGAAAGGGGGAGTCACACAAGAGATGCAGTCTTGATATGTTTTTAATGTACTTGGATTTGTTTTAATCAGGTAAGACACTCATGTGCAGAAATGATGCCAGGAAGGAAGAAATTTGTACTCATAGTTCCCTGGATGCAGGAGACATGTCTGCTATGCAGGGCCACATGGGGAAGCCCAGTGTCAGTGAGGAGGCAGAGGGAGTGAGGGGAAAGTGTGGGCAGCAGCTTTTACTGTGGTTTCCACAGGAAAGGCAAGGTGGGGTAAGCAGACTTAGGATTGGATGGTTTGCACAATTTCAGTAGGCTCCAGGATATAGGGGCTGCCCCTAGTTGTGTGGTATCTGACCCAGAGATGATATTAGGGTACACTTGATGTGTGAGTGCTCAGTAAAGGAGGTAGTTGAGTGACATGAGCTTTCGGGTAGTTGAATTACATATGAAAGAGATGCTCTCTAGAACTTTGTGTGCTATCTCTAGGAATTAGCTAGCTCTGGGAAGGGTAGTGCCTCCTTGGTTAGTGATGCCCCAGATGCCAGAGCATCAATAATACAGAAAATATAAGTGATATCTTGTGGAATTTGTCTTTGTCTGACTTATTTCACTTAACATAAAACCCTCTAGGTCCATCCATGCTGTTGCAAATGGCAGGATTTCATTTTTTATTGCTGAGTAATATTCCATTTATATATACCACATCTTCTTATCCATTCTTCTATTGATGGACACTTAGGTTGCTTCCATATCTTGGCTATTATAAAATAATACTGCAATGAAATTGGGCTGCATATACAAATACCACATGATTTCACTTATATGTGGAATTAAAAAATCAAAACAAGTGAACAAGCAAAATAAAAACAGATTCATAGAAACAAGGAACAAACTGATAGTTACCGGAGGTCTAGAGGAGGTATGGGTGAAAAGGTGAAGAGGAAGATAATCCTATTAATAAAGAGGGAATATGCTAATTGACCCCCACACCATCACAAAGATGGTGGCACCCACAGCCAATAAGGAGGGAATATGCTAATTGACTGCCCTGCCCTCAAAGATGGTGGTGCCCACAGTCAATAAGAAGGGAATATGCTAATTGACTGCCATGCCCTCAAAGATGGCAGCACCCACAGCCACAAGATGGCGGCGGCCAGTCCCCTCAGCCCTCCGCTCCGTGCGCCTGCCTCTGGAGTCCCCCAGTCCCTTCAGCCCCCCAGCTGCCCAGGGCTGGCCTGAGGCACAGGCAAGCCTCGGATGGCAGCTGCCCAGCCACCAAGGGCTGGCCTGAAGCGCAGGCAAGCCTCGAATGGTGGCTGCCCAGCTGACGCCCGAGGAGCAGGCAAGCCTTGGATGTCAGCTGCCCAGCCGCCCAGGGCCAGCCCAAGGCACAGGCAAGCCTCGGATGGCAGCTGCCCAGCTGCCCAGACCACCCGAGGCTCAGGTAACCAGGGCCAGCTGAGGCTTGCACTGCCGGCAGTGGCAGCAGCAGAGGTGTAATGGGGCGTCGCCTTCCCCTGATCGTTGGGTCGCCTCCTGCCCCTGAGGGCTCCCGGACTGTGAGAGGGGGCAGGCCAGGCTGAAGGACCACCCCTGCCAAGTGCATGAATTTTCATGTAGCGGGCCTCTAGTAGTTTTATAATTTTGCATTGTGATAGGTGGTTTCTAGACTTAGTGTGGTGAGCACATAGCAAGATATACGAATGTCGCTTGGCTACAGTGGCTCAGTGGTTGAGTGTTGACCTATTAACCAGGAATTCATGGTTTGATTCCCAGTCAGGGCACATGCCAAGGTTGCAGGCTCGATCCCCAGTGTGGGGTAGGAAGCAGCTGATCAGTGATTCTCTCTTATCATTAATGTTTCTATTTCTCCCTCTTCCTTCCTCTCTGAAATCAATTTAAAAAAGGAGATATATAAATGTCAAATCACTGTGTTGTATACCTTAAATTAATATATTGTATGTCAACTATACTTTAAAAAGCTGGAAAAATAAAGAAAATGAAATATAGTTAATATGCACTGAGAAGCACTTAGTTCTCTAGAATCAAATTGAGACAAGACACATATACATGAATAAATAATTTGTAATGGAAGATGGTATGAGATCAATGCTGAAGGGTGAGTTAAATTTTCTCAGACTTTAGGGAAAGGGTCATTTGTCCCCTGGTCTCTGAGGAGAGGTCTCAAAGAAAGGGTAGAACAGGCAAGCATGTTTGGAGGGGAGTATGGATTGTAGAAAAGGAGAAGAGAAATGAGCATGGAGAGTTCAGGGAACAGGGACAAGTGTGTCCAAAGCAGGGGCTTGTACTGGAGAGATCAGTAGTTAGAAAAACATGTTGGGGCGTTCATGAGAGGTATGATGTATTTATTAGAAGTGCAAGTTCAGATACCATACCCCTGGCTTTGCTTCCTGACTCTGTTGCTCAAAAACAAATTACTTAAGTAATAAGTTTTCGAAGACTAGCTATTGTTTGGATCATGGGGTGGGAGGATATGATAAGGGGCATGTCAGAAAGCAGTCAGGTGTCCTTGCAGTCAGTTCAGGGGCATTGGTTGGGAGGTGTGAGATGGTGAGGGCTTCCAAAGGCTATGATGGCATTGGGAGTGAAAAGGAAAAAATAAATGGAGATATTTGGTTATATAATTTATCCAGAGAAGACCTCAGACTTGGAGCCCCATTATAACATCACCAGTGGCCCGATGCACAAAATTCGTGCATGGGGGGGTGTCCCTCAGCCCGGTCTGCACCTTCTCCAATCTGGGACCCCTCAGTGGATGTCCGACTGCCAGTTTAGGCCCAATCCCTATGTATGTTTGAATATGTGTGCATGTCTGTGTAAGATTATGTGAGCTTTGAGAAAATTATGGGAGGCTATATAGGTCATTAAAACAACTATATTTGTGTTAGATTATGCATTTATCCACAGAGTCAGATTGACTTAAAGCTAACGGAGCTTAAGATCCAGGACATCAGCCCATTCCAAGGCCCTGAGAGAGTGTCTCTAATATGTTTACCTAGTCAATGATTTTGTATAACTTAGGAAATAGATCAGAACTCTGATCAGCTAAGGCCACTAT
Organism: Plecotus auritus; assembly: GCF_963455305.1. Taxonomy (NCBI): domain Eukaryota; kingdom Metazoa; phylum Chordata; class Mammalia; order Chiroptera; family Vespertilionidae; genus Plecotus; species Plecotus auritus. The sequence goes on along the minus strand of NC_137772.1, from coordinate 127,896,240 downwards.
CAGTCAGACTTCTGCCATTATCACTTTCTCTCCTGTTAGATGACAGGGGAGTGGCGTTTTAGGGATCTGGATAAGGAAAATTTGGGAATAACATTTTGTTTGGTTTTAGAGATTTGTTTATGTAGTGTCCAGTCACTTTTGTGAATAGATAAATTATTAACTGTCCCAGTGTAAGAGCAAATATCAGAAGTGCTGCTACTGCCACCATCTCTGCTGGGGTTGTGATACGAGAGTGTAGAGTTAGAAGTATCAAAATATGAGTGTGAGGATGTGAGGGTGGTCCGGCTGTGGCATCTGTTACCCCATTGATCACCAGGATTGATTCGGCTGATCTGGTTGGCCAGGTGGGTGTCCCCCTCCTCCCTCACTGATCCATGTGTGTCCCTCCCAAAGCTGTGTGCTCCATCAAAGAGGACGACCTTCCTCCCAGAGGAGAGGACTGGTCAAGAATATACGAGTATCTGTGCTCTCCTGCTAGAACCTCCAAACAAGCTCTCAAAATATGAGTGTGATTTATTTATTACACTTGAACTATGTGACTCATACTGGAGAAGCAATTTTTGAAATGTATGGTGCCATAAACTAGTCTGGAGAGAAAACTTCTAGATTTTAACTTATATTTATAAAAGAAATTTGATAGGAATTTTTCTTAATTTGACAATCACAAAAACTTACTGCTCATGAATTATAAAGCTGAAAGAAACATTACCAAAAGATCAATGTAAAGTAACTTATCAACCACAGCTAGAGAAAAGAATGAATTATCTTTCTATAAAAACTATTATAAATTGTTATGTAAGAAGTGATCTAAGCAAATGAAATAAAAAAATAGGAGGAGAAAAATATAGAATATCAGATAGTAAAAATATTGTGTTTTCTGGAAGTTGCAATGTGGTATATTTCAGCTTTCATGAGCTGTATTATGTTGTGACCTCTATACCCCATTATTAAATGTATTCACTTTGTGTTCTATTTTTTTTTTTATAATTTTGTATCTTTCTTAAAGCGAGACCCACAAATTGTATGCGAATTGTTTACAGATTATGTCCAGGCCCCCAAGAATATGTATTTAGATTTTTAAAAATTATCTAACTGGGTATAAAATGAGTAAATTAAATGAAAAGATGAAAAGACATTTTAGGATTACTTAAAAATGAATTATAGTGCTTTGTGTTTTTATATTAAATAACCATGATTGAATATGCAAGGACCAATTATTAAAGTGAAATAAAGCTTTAAAGCTCTAACTTAAATATTGCTTCGCTGAGACTTCGTGTTAGAAAATTATTGAGGAACTTGATCTTCATCTGGGTCAGACCTGTTGCTCCAGTAAGATTTACATTGCAGAAAACGCTGCTATGATGACTGGCCAGCAGAGGGCACTGTGCTGTAGGTCTGAGGTGTTTGGTGAGCTCTGCCTCCAAGGCTGGTCCAGGTGGTTAAGAGAATAAATATTTGATGTGGCCAATTTAGAGCTCAAACGTGTAAGAGAAGAGAAGTTCCTCCTCCCTCCACCCACCCACGTGTGCAAATGCGAGCAGCTGTCTCTCTCTCTCTCTCTCTCTCTCTCTCTCTCTCTCTCTTTCTCTCTCTCTCTCTCTCTCTCTCTCTCACACACACACACACACACACACACACACACACACACACACACACAGTGCTGAGATGAATGGATGGATTGCAGATTGTATGCTGAGTAGACATGAATAGGGAAAAGCTTGTTAAGAGAAAATGACCCCTTGGGCTGTTGGCTGGGAAGAAAAGAAAGGATGTGGTTTGATAAAAAGAATAAAGATGTTCTAGAAATTTGGCAAAGGATTAAAGGAAGGAAGAGAATTTAAGAGCTAATACTTTTCAGGATAAAGTGATTTCAATTAAGTGGGAAAAACTATTCTCATTTTTCCTGTGGTCTGAGGTATAGGGTAGAGACTACTGAGTTGAAAGCCAGACTGCTCTTCTAAAAGGAATGACTGTATGAAAGTTTTGTACTCCAACTCCTGTATTGATGTTTGTTTCTTGTTAGATGTATAAAGGGCAGATTAGAATTTCCCTTTTTTATCCATGACCTAGCTCCCTGTTGTTGCTGGTAGAACATAGTGACTGTAGAGATTAGTATCAGAGATGAGTGGTTACTAATACATTTTTTTTTTTTTTGTGGTGGGAAGTATTATAAGAATAAATTAGGTATTTAGCCTACTGTCATGTTCCAATAAACAATTCCTTATGTATGACCATTCCTGAAATTAGCTAAAAATAAAAGAATTGATGGTTTCTTGCCAGTGATATCTAGATACTATTAGTTTTTGTTTAAAATATTAAATAATTATTGAAATTATACATGTAGGTAGTTAAAAGTTTAAGTAGTATGGAAGCTTATGAAAATCAGTAATCTCCAGCTTCATCTCTCCCATTCTGGTTCTGTTCCACCAAAGGCAACTACTTTGAACTCTGTTTTAAATTATTTTGGTGTTTTCTACCCTATTTCTAAATTAGTTTTAGAAATTCTCTCTCGCTCTAGCCGGTTTGGCTCAGTGGATAGAGCCTTTGCCTAAAGGGTCACGGGTTTGTTTATGGCCAAGGGCACATGCCCAGGTTGCAGGCTTAATCCCCCCCAGTAGGGGGAAAGAAGGAGGCAGCCAATCAATGATTCTCTCTCATCACTGATGTTTCTATCTCTCTCTCTCTCTCTCCCTTCCTCTCTGAAATCAATTATATATATATATATATATGTATATATATATATATATATATATATGTATATATATAAATTATCTCTCTTAATTCTCTTGTAGATGAAGATTTAACTTATTTACCTTAAGACCAAGTAGTGAGGTGTAGTATATTTGTCTGTTTGTCTCTTTTGTAGTGTAACTTGCTTTTACTGCTTCATTTTTCTACTGGAACAGTTTTTTTTTTTTTACATATCAATTCTTATTTTTCCCCCATCAGATTATTATATACTTACACTATACACCATCTCTATGTATATTACAAAAGTATTCTCTTAGAACAATTTCTCAGTTCACTATTTTCTCCCCCTAGAGACTTCCTTCCTAGGAAGACTGATAATTTTGTACATACAGTGTGAAGCAATCATTCCAGAACCTTCTTTCTGCCTTCTTGAGTTGGATTCCTTGCTTTTTGGATTCATGTGTGTTTTATTGATTAACCTCCAGTATTATTGGTACACATCTTACCTAATAATAGACAAACATGTAAATTGACCATACCTCTGCTACACCACCAGCCAATCAGGATTGATATGCAAATTAACCCAACAAAATGGTGGTTAATTTGCATACACAGACTCGGAGTGATGGGGGCGGGATGCTTGCATCATCGCCATGGCAATGATGTAGGCGTTCTGCCCCACCCCTGGTCTCTCAGGGCCTCTGGGCAATGTGGGAAGGTGGTGCGGAGCGGAAAGAGGCGGCTCGCAGAGCCGAAAGAGTCGAAAGAGTCGGCTCCGGGGCCTGAGCAGAAAGGGGCTGGGCTGGAGTGGAAAGGCAGTGCCAGGAGCCAGGGAAAGGAAAGCCCATTATAGCACGAATCTTTGTACATCGGGCTTCTAGTCTTACAATAAGTAGTTTCTTAGGAGAGCTTACATGAAAAGTAAGTGTTTGATAGTTTGGTTAGGTATAGAAATCCGAAGTCTTACTCTAGTTGTTTATGTTGCTATTCAGAAGTTCAATGTCATATTGATTTTTCCCTTTATATATAAACTCTTTTTACAAGTGTGTTTTACAAAATATGGCACTCTACAATTTTAAATATTTGGTATAGGTCTCTTGTTTTGGGTACTTGGTGAAGTCTTTCAACTAGAAACCTTATTTCTTAGAGTTCTGGGAAAATTCTTAATATAAATTTTAAATATTCTCTTTCTGTGGTTTTTGTAGAACTCTTAATGATTGGATATTGACTGTCATATTGATACTCTTAGATCTCTTCTCTTTTACCTTTTCATCTTGGTTTTTTGTTCTCCTTTTTGAGAGATTATTCACTTTTATTTTTCACCCCTATGACTGCATTATGTTAGGCTATGATTCTTCTAATTTCTACTACTAGCTCTTTTATTCTGTTACTTTAAAAAAATATATTTTTATTTATTGCAGAGAGGAAGAGAGAGGGATAGAGAGATAGAAACATCAATGATGAGTGAGAATCATTGATTGACTGCCTCCTGTATGCCCCTCACTGGGGATCGAGCCTGCAACCCTAGCATGTGCCTTTGGCTGGAATCAAACCTGGGACCCTTCAGTCTGCAGGCCGATGAAACCGGCTAGGTCTATTCTGTTACTTTTTAAAGACAGAATTTTATTTTTTATCTTGAAAAGTAGTAGACTTCATTTTTTCAGAACTTATTCTTGTTTCATATGAATGTACTATCATCTATAACACTGAGGATGTTAGCATTTTAAAACTATTTTTAAAAAGTTTGCTGGACTACTTCCTCAGGTCTTCCTTTCTTTCTGTTTTCATTTTTTAATTTCTTTTTCATAGTGGGAACTTTCTACACATATCTGATAATTTTCTAGAGAGAGAGAGCATAGAAGACTGAGGGGGTGCTCTGAGTGTGGGTCAGAGACCAAGCTTTACTTTTTGGGGAAGGACTTTCCTACGTGAGTATGTGGAGGGTTTCCCCACATACTGTGAGGTCTCAGTGGTTGCTGAGGGAATAATCTTTGGACCTCTGGCCATGGTTATAGCAATCTGGCTGTGTGGGTTTCTGTGTACCAAGATAAGGGGACTTGTGAGAAAAGAACCATGCTGCTAAAAGCCTTTGCTTTTAGTCCTTTATAGTTTATCTTAGGAAGTTTCTCCACATTCTTAACCCTGATCTCCTGGTGAGCTCCTCTGTGTGGACACCTTTCTGTTTCCCCTTGCTTTCCAAACCTTTGTCTCAGTCCCTCTTCCATCATTGGTGTCTTCACCTCATGAGCCTCCTCCACTTTGCAGTGTGAAGCCTTTCTCTTCCTATCCACAGGTTTCTCTGACAAACCGAGATTGTGTCTAATAAGCAATGATGATGGGTAATTTTATGTGTCAACTTGACCCGGCCACACGCTACCCAGATATTGGGTTAAAAATTAGTCTGGGTGTTTTTGTGAGAGTGATTTTGGGTGAGGTTAACATTTGAGTTATAGATTGAGTAAAACAGATTGAGCTTTCCTGTGTGGGTGGGCCTCATCCAATCAGTTGAACAAAAAGAGAGTAAGAGGAAATTCCTCTTGTCTGATGATGGCCTTATAGCTGGGACATTGTCTTTTTCTTGCCTTTGGACTGGAACTACCCCATTGGCTCTCCTGGGTCTCCGTCTTGCTGATGCAGATCTTGGGACTTGTCAGACTGTATAGTTGTGTGAGCCCATTTGTAATAAATCTCATTCTGTCTCCACATATACATCCTATTGGTTCTGTTTCCCTAGAGAACCCTGACTAATGCTGTGATCCCCTTATTAGAACAGAATTACACTCTTAAAAATGGATTGACCTATCTTCCCAGAAAACAGTTCTTACAGTAGAACCTATTCTTGTCTCACACTTGGCCAAGGGCCCTTCCTCAGGCTACAGTCCCTTCTGTAGGCCCCTCTCATGCTGCAGCTCATACTCAGAAGGCATCTTAGAGGCATGTAGACAAAAAAGGATAAACGAGTCTTTTTTAAGAGAACTCTCCTTGGCTGACAATTCGATTCCTACTTTTTATTTTATTTTTTATTTTTATATTTTTTATTAAGGTATTATATGTGTACATATCTTACCATTGCCCCCCTGCCACCCCACTCCCATACATGCCCTCACCCCCCAATGTTTTGCATCCGTTGGTTACTCTTATATGCATGCATATAAGTCCTTCAGTTGATCTCTTATTCCCCCGACCTCTCCCTAACCTTCCCGCTGTAATTTGACAGTCTGTTTGATGCTTTACTGCCTCTGTATCTATCTTTGTTCATCAGTTTATAATGTTTTTTATTATCCACAAATGAGTGAGATCATGTGGTATTTTTCTTTCATTGACTGGCTTATTTCACTTAGCATAATGTTCTCTAATTCCATCCAGGTTGCTACAAATGGTAAGAATTCCTTCTTTTTTATGGCAGCATAGTATTCCATTGTGTAGATGTACCATAGTTTTCTGATCCAGTCATCTGCTGACGTGCACCTAGGCTGTTTCCAAAACTTAGCTATTGTAAATTGTGCTGCTATGAACATAGGGGTGCATATATTCTTTCTGATTGGTGTTTCTAGTTTCTTAGGATATATTCCTAGGAGTGGGATTACTGGGTCAAATGGGAGTTCATTTTCAGTTTTTTGAGGAAACTCCATACTGTTCTCCACAGTGGCTGCACCAGTCTGCATTCCCACCAGCAGTGCACAAGGGTTCCTTTTTCTCCGCATCCTCGCCAACACTTGTCGTCTACATCAAAATAAAAAGCTTTTGCACAGCAAAAGAAACCATCAACAAAACAACAAGAAACCCCACTGTATGGGAGAACATATTTGCAAATGTTATCATTGATAAATGTTTAATCTCCAAAGTCTACAGGCAGCTTATACAACTTAATAAAAGGAAGATAAATGATCCAATAAAAAAACGGGCAACGGACCTAAATAGATTCTTTTTGAAAGAAGACAGAAGGAAGGCCAAGAGACACATGAAAACATGCTCAAAGTCACTAATTATCTGAGAGATGCAAATCAAAACGACAATGCGATACCATCTCACACCTGTCAGAATGGCTATCATTAACAAATCAACAAACGATTCCTACTTTTTAAAATGTGGCTGCATATTTTTACATTTCTTTCTACTATTTAGGTGGCGCCTGAGTAGGCAGAGGTGATACATGTGTGCGCATTTTACAACTGGGAATCAGAAGCTAGGTACCCTTTCAATCCCAGCCATAAAGACCATGTTTCTCATGCCTCTGTGTTAAATTTCAAGTGGACAACTACATGGGTGTGTTCACGTTACACAAATTTGAGCTAATACTTAGTTCATTATACACATTGGAAGGTGTACAAAACCTAAAAAAGATTTCGATTAAAAAACAGTTGAATATAAAGTTCGACAATTATGTGAGACATTCACAAAAATAAAATGATATACATTGCCTTGGGGTTTTAGTATTTATAAACTCCTTTGACTCTTTGCAACATAAAGGATTGATAGTCTTGCTTTATATTTTTTGTGCATTCTACCTTGTAAGCAGTTCCTAGGAATGGAATACAGTGAATGCAGGATCTAAAAAGAAGACATTGAATATAGCAGCAATCAGTTAGGCTATAAAAAATAAACAGGAGAAAAATTAAAAGAATTCCTGCAATACAGACAGGTTGGGTAGCCAGGAAGTTAACTTGGTAAGTCAGGTAAAAAAAAAAAATCTTTCTCATTGTTTTACCTTGAAGATGGTTTCCCTAATTTGTTGAATGTTGTTTTCTATCAATTGAGAATTGCCAGAAAGATTAAAACAGTACATTCCTTTAAATTCCTCACAACTGTGGTTATGTTGCAATAGTAAGTTATCTATTGCTGCCCGATTCTCTAGATCTGCCTCCCTGGCATGGCTCAGCTGTTGATTTATCTCATGTATAGCCCTGGAAGTTCCATTCAGGGCTCTTACCATGCTATAAGTCAGCCAGGTCACTTCTACATTAAGGTAGTGTGTCATTACCAGCATAACAAAAATGGGTAAAGCAATATATTCAGCAGGCTCCACAGGTGGAGATCATTATTGCAGTTTGGTGTCACGGCCTTGGGAAGGTCTCTTTTGGTTTGGACCCTGTGATGTTTCTGAGGCATAGAGATAGTCAGTTGTCCTCAGGAACAAAGCCCCCCAGTGCTGTTGGCAGGGATCTATGAATAAATAGTTACCCCACTTATCAGAAACTAACCAGCTACAGCTTAGTATGTCCATTACTATAAAAGAGAGTGAAATTATCAGAACAATGCATATCGTAGTTATTAGATACTTAAAGACAATAACTAGAACACCCAGTAAAAGCCAGACATTCATCACAGGAGTTACTGCAGCAACCTTTAGAAAAAACATCCCTGCATCCTTTTCCCAGATAGTGGGTCCCAATATATAAAGGTCTCCATCTGTGACTTTCTTCCCAAAATGAATAGAATAATTCTGTATATTAGCAATAGATGTCCCAACTCCTATTAGGCAAAATGTGAAGGTCTGTTCTACATAGGTTTCTCCATTGCCAGCTTCAGAGCAGTTGGAGTGGTGAGACGCATGTCTCAGGGTCCTGTCCATTTCTCCTGGTTGGCCCATCGTCCTTGCTCTGCTTATGTCTGTCTAACTGCCTACCACACACCCCCTCAAGGATCTTGGCACTGAATTCGTTCAGAGAAAAGGGGAGTTGGGTCTCTTCTGTAACTACTTTATGCTGAGGAGGGATGGTTTTCTTTCAGAGCCAAGTGATCCTTGCTCTCTGTCAGAAGGACAATGATACTTGGGCATGGAAGGAGGTGTCTAGAGATGATATTCCCTAAGTGCGAATAGGGCTTGTAACCTGGTGGAGACAAATTGTGTTATAAAATTTAGTATTATTGGGGAAAAAGTTAGAACAGTAAGAATTATGATAAATGGTCTGGTGGAAGAAAAAATCATTTCAGTGCTAATAATTCCCTATTGAAACACAATCCCCTCCCCCCCCCAAATCACCCTCATTTTCATTAAAGAGCACAATTAAGGCCAATTTATTTACTATATTAAGTCTAGTTATAATCTGGCCTGATTGTTTTCATGAACACAATAATAATTGACCATATAGGTTTTTTGTTTTCTTTTAAATGCTTTGTGGGAATCTCATGATAGAGCTTTAATTAGCCCCTCAGGGCAAAGAAACTGAGTCACCTAGCTGCTACCAGGTTTTCCTGCAATACCTGTAGACTTGGGTGAATTCCCCAAGTTCTTGAGGCCTCCAGTGATGTCTTGAGGTTCCTTCCTTGCCATCTCTCAGGAAAGCAACCCTCATTCCTACATGGAAAGATTGTCATGAACCATGTGACCAAGCAAAGTACCAGGCTTTTCTCAAAGAAGCTCTGATTAGCTTCATTCCTTAAAGCTTTTTGGTGACATCCAGACTCCAGGCATGTTAGACATGACATTCCAAGATCTTGGTTAATACAACCACAATTGGAAACTGAATTCATGCAAAGAAACATATTGCCATGACTCACTCATTAAGAATTGCCAGATTCTGGAGGGATCAGGTACAGATAAAAATATATAATTTACCAAATTGCTTTAAAAATGCTTCCTTATATCTGAAAAACAAAGATTAAAAATCAGCAATACTTTCAACAAGTTACAAAAACTATATAATTATCTTCAATTCAATCAGTCCAATAATCAATTTTTGTTTCTCCTGATTTGACTTGCCAGATAAATTTATAGACTCCTGGAGATTTTTATGTCTTATTTTAAGTATGCATATATAAATAGAATATAGTTATTATTTCTTTATTTGACAAAGCTTCCTATGTACCTTAAGTATAAAATTTTCTTTCATAAAGAGAGAAAGCAAATCCTTAAGTCATTCCAGGGCCTATTGGAATCACCTAAAGCCAATTATAGGTTAAAAAAAAAAAGTTTCTTAAAATTCAAAACCTGGGAAGGTTGTCAAACTTATTTTGCCAAAAGATTATATATCATCATTATTATTATGAAACAGTATTAGACTATTCATTCATAGTGACAAAAGGGTATTAAACACAAATACTAAGCGGATTGGAGGCACAAGGACATCGGGTCCTCTTAAAGCAGGTTTTCTGCTTGTTTGTTTCTTTATATGTTTTTTTATTTTCCACAGCATCCACTGAGAAGGCTTATATTGCGGAGATGGACCAGCAAAAGCTGGTCTTTGGGTCTGCATTGTGGAGAGGCTGACCCTAGCACCCTGACACTTCAGCCAGCCAGTACTGGGAAAGGAGTAGTGGAGTACATTTACCTCTCCTGCAGGTTAGGAGCACCTCATCCAACAGCAAAGGGGTTGGATCAGCTCTCCGAAGCCCCAGATACCCCCACTGGGCACAGTTCAGGGTGGGAAGGGAGAACAGCTCAGAGGAGGACATTAAAAGAGTAAGACTCTCAGGGAGTATTGTTTGTGACCAGGAGGAAATGCTTAACAACCCTCCTGAGGGGTGGGCCAGCAATATACTCACAGGAGACACTTTTTATCAATCCCACTGAGCCCAGGGCACCTGAAACTGCCAATCCAGAAAGGGCAGCAGGCAGTATCCAATCTGAACCTGCATCAGGCCATTTTAGGAGGAACTAGAGTTGAGGATATGGTAGAAACCGAGGCGTTGGCTTTGAAGCTGAGACTAATTTCCCCTGACAGTGAAATCTCTAAGTAAGGGACCCACTAGCCCTAATAATGCTAGTCTGCCTCCACCTTAAAAACTCTCTTTGGAAGACAATGGAGAAAGACCAGGAAACCACAGGGGAGAGGCAGAGTATTTAACAGGAGGAGGCAGTCTGCAGAGAGCCTCAGATCAGCCAGCTACAAAAGGACACCGAGAGCCAAACTTGAGCAGCTCCTGTCATTGGCTTGACACAAAATAACCTCCCAGGAGGCCTGAAATCAGCATACAAATCAGTGAGCCTCAGACATCATAAGCTGCCCAGACAAACTTCACATGGCTAACATTTAATGAAAAAACTAGAGGCCCTCAGGGTCCCTCAGCCTGGCCTGTGGGGATTGGGCCGAAACCGGCTCTCTGACATCCTCTGAGGGGTCCCGGATTGCAAGAGGGCAGTTCTCGGGTGACGCACCCCGGAATTGGGCTCCCTCCTCTCTGGTTCTCGGTGCGTCACCTGAGAACCACAGCTGCCAAGTCACCGCAGCTCGGCAACTCCTGTGTTGAGTGTCTGCCCCCTGGTGGTGGGTGTGCGTCATCACTACCGGTTGGAAGTTGATGGTTGAACTGTCAGCCAGTCACTTAGGCTTTTATATATATAGATATTTTTTCTTTTTCTTGGTTTTGTTCTTTTTTTCAATATTTTCTGCTTTATTGCTTTGATATTATTATAACTAGAGGCCCGGTGCACGAAATTCGTGCACGGAGGGGGTCCCCTCAGCCCAGCCTGTACTGTCTCCAATCTGGGACCCCTTGGAAGGATGTCTGACTGCAGGGATCGGGCCTAAACCGGCAGTTGGACATCCCTCTCACAATCCTGGACCACTGACTCCTAATTGCTCACCTGCCAGCTTGCCTGGTTGCCCCTAACTGCCCCTTCCCCACCGGCCTGATTGCCCCTCACTGCCTCTGTGTGCCAGCCTGATTGCCCCTAACTGCCCCCCCCCCTGCTGCTGGCCTGGTCACCCCTAACTGACCCCGTTGCTGGCCAGGTCGCCCCCAACTGCCCCCTCCCTGCCAGCCTGGTCACTCCTAACTGCTCCCCATGCTGGCCTGGTCACCCCAACTGCTCCCCTCTGCCAGCCTGGTCACTCCCAACTGCCCCCCCGCCAGCCTGGTTGCCCCACATAGCCTGCTGTTCAGTCGTTTGGTCATCCCTCCCTAGCCCCCTGCCGGCTTGGTGGCCCCACACAGCCTGCTTGTTCAGTCGTTTGGTCATCCCTCACTAACCCCCGTGCTGGCCTGGCCGTAGGCAGCCATCTTGTGAGGGTGTGAGGGTCAATTTGCATATTACCTCTTTATTATATTTCTTGCTTTTCTCTTGTTTCTTTCATATCTCTTATTGACCTCCTTCCTTACTCTATTTTTTCCCCATTTTCTTTTCCATTATTTCTCTTGCTTTACCTTTCCTTGTTATGCTTACATAATTTTTTTCTTTCTCAGTCTTTTTGTCTTTTTTGTCATTTTCCTATTTCTACTCTCTTATTTTTTTGCTCTTCCTTCTTTCCTTTCAGAATCTTTTTTTCTGCCCCCCTTTATCTCTAGTAGTCTCTTTATTTTTTTACTATTAGCAATAACATCCTTTTCTCTGTTTCTTTTTTGCCTTAGTATTTGTGTTGTATCTCTTTTCTTTCCTAATTCTCTTTTCTCTTAGGTTGTTATTATTGTGGCCATCAGAATATTTTGTATGTTCCTGTTTGTTTCCTGTCAGTTTTGTTTTGTTTTTCCCTGTCAGTACCTGTACTACAGCTTACACAACATGGTAGTGACTGAGGCTCATAGTTAGCCAGTCTGAGAGGAGAGTCCTCCCATGAATGGGACAACTACAAGCTAGATCCAATTACAACAGGAGACTCCAAATAATACACAAAAGGGACATGCATAGAGCATACACTCAGTAATACAAGGAAAACACACCTCTGGATCCTACAGGATATTTACTACAAAAGCCCATTCCATAAGACTGGACATCATAGCAAGTATCCTATCTAATAAAGAAGTAATATGCAAATTGACTGTCACTCCAACATACAAGATGGCCGCCCCCATGTGGTCAAAGATGGCCGGCAGGGGAGGGCAGTTGACTGGGACCAGGCCTGCAGGGGAGGGCAGTTAGGAGTGACCGGGCTGGCAGAGGAGGGCAGTTGGGGGCGACCAGGCTTGCAGGGGGGGACAGTTGGAGGAGGGGGGCTCAGGCCTGCAGGGGAGGGCAGTTGAGGGGACCAGGCCTGCAGGGGAGGGCATTTGGGGACCAGGCAGGCAGGGGAGGGCATTTGGGGACCAGGCAGGCAGGGGAGGGCAGTTAAGGGTGACCGGGCCAGCAGGGGAGGGCAGTTGGGGGGGACCAGGTCAGCAGGGGAGGGCAATTGGGGGTGACCATGCCTGCAGGGGTGTCCAGGCTGGCTGGGGAAGGCAGTTAGGGCTGTCCAGGCTGGCTGGGGAGGGCTGTTAGGGGTGACGAGGCCAACAGGGGAGGGCAGTTAGGGGCAATCGGGCTGGCAGGGAGAAGTTAGGTGTTGATCAGACTGGCAGGGGAGTGGTTGGGGGTGATCAGGCTGGCAGGCAGAAGCAGTTAGGGGCAATCAGGCCGGCAGGCAGGCGAGCAGTTGGGAGCCAGCAGTCCTGGGTTGTGAGAGGATGTCCGAAAATGGAGAGGGTGCAGGCTGGGCTGAGGGACACCCCCCATGCACGAATTTCGTGCACCAGGCCTCTAGTATATAATACATAGAGACAAACACAAAAAGACAATTAAAATGGGGAGACATAGAAACAACCTCAAATTAAGGAAATGGAGGAATCGTGAGGTAAAGACCTAAATGAGATAGGGGTAAACAAGTTATCCAACATAGAGTTCAGAGTAATGGTTATAAAAATGCTCAAGGAACTTACTGAAAATACAAAAAACTTAATGGGGACTTCCAGGAACTTAGTGGGCACTATGAGGAACTTAGTGAAAGGTACATAAGCTTGAAAAAAAGTATATCTATATATATAAAAGAACCAGGCAGAAATGAAGAATACTATATCTGACATCAATAATATGCTGGAAGGAATTTAAAGCAGTCTCAATGAAGCAGAAGACTGAATAAGTGAATTGAAAGATAAGGTAGACAAAAACACTCAATCAGGGCAGCAAAAGGTAAAAAAATACTTAAAAAGCATGGTGACAGTTTAAGGACATTAAACGGAACAACATCCAAATCATAGGAGTTCGAGAGGTAGAAGAAAAAGTGTAAGGGAAGCTGTTGGGAAAAATAATGACAGAAAACTTCTATAAGCTGGTTAAGGAAAAAGCTACACAAGTTCAGGAAGCACAGAGGCTGCCGATCAAGATGAATCCAAAGAGATCCACTGCAAGACACACCATAATTAAAATGGCAAACTTTAAGGACAAAGAGAGAATCTTAAGGGCAGTAAGAGAGAAACAGTCAATAATCTACAATGGAGCTCCCACAGAGCTATCAGCCGATTTCTCAACAGAAATACTGCAGACCAGAAGGGAATAGGATGAAGTATTTAAGGTCATGAAAATTAAGTATCTGAAATGAAGACTACTCTATCCAGCAAAACTATCATTCAAAATAGATGGTGAAATAAAGAGCTTCTCAGAAAAAAATGCTAACCAAACCAGCATTGCAAGAAATGTTTTAACATTTCCCACTGTAATAATAAGAATAAATAGAGAGAAACATAGGCACAAAGAATAAAAATGGCAATAAATAAGTACCTATCAATAATAACCTTAGTGCTCGCTTTGGCAGCACATATACGAAAATTGGAACGATACAGAGAAGATTAACATGGCCCCTGCGCAAGGATGACACGCAAATTCGTGAAGCATTCCATATTTTTTAGAATCTTTTCGAAAGAAGACAGAAGGAAGGCCAAGAGTCACATGAAAACATGCTCAAAGTCACTAATTATCTGAGAGTTGCAAATCAAAACGACAATGTGATACCATCTCACTCCTGTCAGAATGGCTATCATCAACAAATCAACGAACGACAAGTGTTGGCGAGGATGCAGAGAAAAAGGAACCCTCGTGCACTGCTGGTGGGAATGCAGACTGGTGTAGCCACTGTGGAGAACAGTATGGAGTTTCCTCAAAAAACTGAAAATGAACTCCCATTTGACCCAGTAATCCCACTCCTAGGAATATATCCTAAGAAAATAGAAACACCAATCAAAGGATATATGCACCCCTATGTTCATAGCAGCACAATTTACAATAGCTAAGATTTGGAAACAGCCTAGGTGCACGTCAGCAGATGACTGGATCAGAAAACTGTGGTGCATCTACACAATGGAATACTATGCTGCCATAAAAAGAAGGAATTCTTACCATTTGTAGCAACCTGGATGGAATTAGAGAACATTATGCTAAGTGAAATAAGCCAGTCAATGAAAGAAAAATACCACATGATCTCACTCATTTGTGGATAATAAAAAACATTATAAACTGATGAACAAAAAGATAGATACAGAGGCAGTAAAGCATCAAACAGACTGTCAAATCACAGCGGGAAGGTTAGGGAGAGGTGGGGGAAATAAGAGATTAACCGAAGGACTTATATGCATGCATATAAGAGTAACCAATGGATGCAAAACATTGGGGGTTGAGGGCATGTATGGGCGTGGGGTGGGAGGGGGCAATGGTAAGATATGTACACATATAATACCTTAATATATATATATATATATATATATATATATATATATATATATATATATATAATAACCTTAAATGTAAATGGATTAAATGCTCTAATCAAAAGGTATAGGATAGATGAATGGATAAGAAAACATGGCCCACATATATTCTGTCTACAAGAGACCCACCTCAGAACAAAAGACTCACACATGAGGAAAGGGAAGGGATGGGAAAAAGTTTTCCATGGAAATGGAAATGAAAAAAATCAGGTGTAGCAATACTTATATATGTCAAAATAGACTTCAAAGAAAAGGCTATAACAAGAGACAAAAAAAGGCCACTACATATTACTAAAGGGATCGATCCAACAGGTGGATATCACCTTGGTAAACATGTATGCATCCAATATAGGAGCACCCAAATATTTAACAAAGCCCTTGGAGAACTTTAAGGGAGAGATCAATAACAATATAATCATAGTGTAGGGGACTTGAACACCCCACTGATGTCACTGGATAGATCTTCTAGACAAAAATATCAACAAAGAAACAGAGACCTTAAACTACACACTAGATCAGATAGATTTAATTTGACATTTACAGAACATTCCAACCCAAAGCTGCAGAATATACATTCTTCTCAAGTGCATATGGGATATTTTCAAAGGTAGAACACATGTTGGAACAAAATAAGTCTCTGCAAGTTCAAGGGGCTTGAAATCATATGAAGCATCTTCTTGGATCATAATGGCATGAAATTAGAAATCAATCACAATGAAAACACTCAAAAACATTCAAACACATGGAGGCTAAATAGTATGTTATTAAACAATGAATGGGTTGCCAATGAAATCAAGGAAGAAATAAAAAAACTTGCTGGAAACAAGTGAAAATAAACCCACAACAACTGAAAACATATGGGACACAGCAAAAGCAGTCCTGAGAGGGAAATTCATAGCATTATAGGCCTACCTTAAAAAAAAAAACAAAAAAAGCAATAACTATTTAACCATACAACTTAAAGAATTAGAAGGATAACAGCAAGAAAATCCCAGAGTAAGTAGAAGGAAAGAAATAATAAAGATCTGAGCAGAAATAAATGACATAGAGACTGAAAAAAAAATACAAAAGATCAATGAATCCAAGAGCTGGTTCTTTGAACAATAAAAAAGATTGATAAACCTTTAGCCAGATGCATCAAGAAACAGAGAGGGGACCCAGGAACCTACAACAATAACACCCAGCAAACAGCTGCGAACCCAGGAACACCAGTTCCCAAGCAGCGTGAGCACGCAGATTTGGAGGAGTTACGCACCTTCTCATAGAAAGGTCAGATTTCACCTAGGATAAGGAGAGAGAGAACTACATAACTAGATACCTGGAGAAGAGAGATCATGGGGAGACAAATAAACAGCCTGCATATGAAAGAAAAGGAGGCATCACCAGAAAAGGAAGTAAACGAAATGGAGGCAAGCAACCTGTCAGAGAAAGAATTCAGAGAAATGGTCATAAGGCGGCTGAAAAGAATGGAAGACAAATTCAACAATATGTGTAAGAACCAAGAGGAAATGAAGAAGAACCAAGAAGAAATGAAAAATGACATCACTGCTATAAAGAACTCAATAGAAAGCATCAACAGTAGACTGGAAGAAGCAGAGGACCACATCAATGAGCTAGAAGACAAGGTAGGAAAAAATACCCAAGCAGAGCAGCTTCTAGAAAAAAAAATTAAAAAGCAGGAGGAGAGCTTAAGGGAACTTTGGGACAACACGAAACAAAACAACATCCACATAATAGAGGTGCCAGAAGGAGAGGAAACTGAGCAAGGAATAGAAAACCTGTTTGAAGAAATAATGACAGAAAAGTTCCCTGATATAGGGAAGAAAAAACTCACACAAGTCCAAGAAGCTCACAGAGTCCTAAGCAAAATGAATCCCAAAAGACCGACACCAAGGCACCTTATAATTAAATTGGCAAACACCAATGACAAAGTAAGAATGTTAAAAGCGGCCAGAGACAGAAAGTTACCTACAAAGGTTCCCCCATCAGACTAGCGACTAATTTCTCAACAGAAACACAGCAGGCCAGAAGGGAATGGAATGAAATATATAAAGTCATGCAAAGGAAGGGTCTGAATCTAAGAATACTGTACCCAGCAAGGCTATCAATCAAAATTGAGGGTGAAATCAGGAGCTTCACAGACAAAAAAAGGACTAAGGGAGTTTATTACCACCAAACCAGCAATGCAAGAAATGCTAAAAGGTCTGCTGTAAAAAAGAAGAAATAGGAAGCAAAGAAGGAACACATGGGAAAGAATTAAAATGGTGACAAATAAGTATCTATCAATAATAACTTTAAATGTAAATAGATTAAATACCCCAATCAAAAGGCATAGGGTAACTGATTGGATAAGAAAACATGACCCATATATCTGTTGTCTACAGGAAACACACCTCAGAAAAAAGGACGCACACAGACTGATGGTGAAGGTACATCCTTTTATAAAAAGGAGCTTTGTACACAAGGGCCAGCAAAGAATTTACTTGTCCTGAATTTTGAAATATTTTGTTTTTAAAATCCTTTGTAAAAATTTTGAAACTGTCTTTTCTTGTCTTTTAGAATTTGTATTTACAACTGATAGTAGTATTTTTCTTTGTATTTATAGTACAGCCAAGTACAGCGTGTTGACATTTCTACCTCGATTCTTATATGAGCAGATTAGAAGAGCTGCTAATGCCTTCTTCCTCTTCATTGCCTTATTACAGGTAATGTTTCTTTAAAATCTATTTAAAATTCATAACCTTGATGAGGTTCATAACCAAAATGAGATTTTGCTGAAAGGTCACTTACCTAAGAATGTGTCATAATGCTTCAATGTAATTTGCTTTCTTTATCCAGGTATTGTTTGCATGAACTAACATGATCTGGCTTAAAGGCAGACTTCTTTAAGTATGTCTTACATTGCAATTACTAAAATAGACATTGAGAAATGGCCGGAGGGTCTTATTTTTAACTCTTTTTCTATTCTACATCTAGCAATGTTGGATAAAATTTTAAAAATGTGTAACACTAAGCTAGTTTTTAAAATAAGGTAATTATTGTGGTGTAGCAGAAATAGAAAAGAACCACAGAAGAGTGAGTGGTGAGTGTCATTTTTTTTTTTTTCCATAGAGGATTTTAATTTGTCAACTTCCCTCTTTTGGTCTCTTGTCTTGCAGCAAATCCCAGATGTATCTCCAACAGGAAGATATACCACCCTGGTGCCATTGATCATTATTTTAACAATTGCAGGCATCAAAGAGATTGTAGAAGACTTTGTAAGTTTTTGTTTTCAGATAATAAAAACCTTGTATTGACTATAACATAACTCACTTGTTGCTTTAGATTTTCTGATTAAGACAGGTCATTGGTCTACAGCTTAATTAGCATCTCAAGGTCATGATGGCATATTTTTTTTGAGGAAACATGTACATACAGTGTCCTTAATGTCTGTACAATGACATAGAAGTAGTTTAAATTATGTTTTCTAATATTAGTTTCCTGGACCCCCTTTGGTTTTTATCACTGATGTTCCTACACCTTCCTGTAGAGTTCGCTAAGTTGGTGGCAAAAGTATTGCAGTCTAGAATAGCAGCATTGTGCTGGCTGCGCCTGAGGTGATTTTGCAAGAATGTTCTCCCACCTCATACTAATCTCATTGTATCTTCAAGTTCATTGGCTACAGCCATATTGGTACTCTGTCATCCTCTTTTCTAACTCCATACTCTTTCTCTTCCCTTCCCCTACTCTCCCTTCCCAACTTTTCCCCCCACATACTTGCAATTTCTAGCACACATCATATGCACATTTCCCCCCCCCCCCCCGGGAATAGGTAAATGATTAAATGTAATCCAAATCAAAGCAAAGCTACTTTGCCCCAGAAGTTTTTTAATCAATAAAATGGCTTCAAGTAATGTTGTGTTTATAATACTGAATAATTTCTTCAGTCTGATGTGAAACAAAGGAGGAGTGAGAAGTTTCATACTTCACGGTGCTTGTTCATCATTAGAATCTAAATATGGTAATTTAAACCAAAGTACATGACCATTGAACTAAACTGTAGAGCATTAGTGTTGTAGGCAGTTGGTTTCCTCCCCTCCCCCCACTCCCCTTAACTCTTATTGTTTGCTGTTTCATTTATCCATTTGGAACTTTTGAATCTAAGGACTTTTTTATTTTTTCTTTCTGTAACAGAAGCGACATAAGGCAGACAATGCAGTTAACAAAAAGAAAACCATAGGTAAGATACCAGGCCGATCACTTTTTCCACTGGAAACCTGAGAAAAGGCCTAGATTTAAGGAAGTTTAGATAAGTAGTTAGTGGTATTGAGATAAATTGGAGGAAATTATCTATAAATACTTTAAAGAAATAGCAAAAAGATAAGTGCAATAAAATGTGAGCCCTGTCAATTAATATTTGAATAAGACTTGTGTATTTTTAGAATTTTAGAAAAGGTTGTAATTTTCAGGAGCTAGACATATTTTATATCAAAAAATGTCTAAGCATTCATGTCCTTCATTTTAATTGCTCCCTACCTCTCTCTATCTACTTTTTATTGTATTGACTTGTAGGACATTAGCTCTGTTTTTGTTTTGTTTTTGGTAACTCTTATAACAGCGGGTGATTTTTTTTTCTTATTCTGGGCTAAATATGAATAGATTTAACTTACATACATCTATATTTATGTGTATGCATGAATGTATTATATATGGTACATAGGTACATAGATTGGGGGAGTGTTAGTTTTATACTTATATGTCTAAGGAGATAGTATGTTGGGATTAATAAGTGGAATTTCAAAAGGGGCCTTTTGGATTTTGGAAAGCTGATTTTTATTATCAATGTTAACTTATACACTTGTGTGTTTTTTTTCTTTTTCAGTGTTAAGAAATGGTATGTGGCATACCATTATGTGGAAAGAGGTAAAAACTATTTTTAAAGTTATGCCAAAAAGTATTGGTTTGGAGACTTGTAATTAATTGCTAATATTGATTACAGTATAAAGTTTATTTTAAGGCATAGGTCATCTCTACTTAATGTAAGTTTTAAGATGTGGTGTTTCCCCCGAGATTTACTTAGGACTGACCAAATGCTCATTGCATCGGTTCAGAGCTATGAAAGTTATCATCCCTGATGGATATTTCTGAAATCTCAAAGCATTTTCTAGCTCCTAGATCCAGTTCAAGAAACAATTTTCCTGATCTTCTATTCTTCTAACCTCAATTCAGTGTTTTCAATATTTTCTGAGTTTTGAGATTCAATAAGCGGTGGGATAGAGGTTGGAAAACATCCCGTTTCAGCCAGTAGTTGCTGCTCTTAATGTTACAGTAGTCAGAAGGGCTTGCCACCATGTCCCTGGAGGTATGAGGTCTGCAGGGTTTGGGGATTGTGAGTATGTGGATGTGTGTGTGTGTGTGTGTGTGTGTGTGTGTGTGTGTGTGTGTGTGTGTGTGTGTTTGTGTTTGGTTGTTTATACTGATGAATAGAAAATTTAGAAGAAATAATGCTGTGCCATCTGGATTACTTGTATCTGATAAAATGAGTTTTTTAGGTGAGTCTCTGTTTCAGCTGGGCCTTCTCAAAAGTCACAGATGCTTTGGGGGATGGCTCTTACTATTACAGGAGTCAAAGCTGATTAAAATATTTCAAAAGAAGATTACTTTTTAGAAGGGTAAACTTACAATAGTTTCTCTTGCTAAACGTTTAATACGCAATGTTTAAAAATGCCTCTGTGATCTTTTAATCTCCAAAATACCTGTGATATGGTAACAGCAGCTTTCATTTTAGTTTTTGTTTTGTGTTTAGTTTGTTATAGGAGCCCCTTTATAGTGTTTTGTGATACACCTTAACCTTGGTAGCAATGCAAGGTCCTGTACTGCAAGTATTAATTGATACCACTCTCATTTGGAAGTGTGGTGGCTCTTGGTCAAGTGGTTGGAAACTCTTGATGTCACAGAGGGTAGAAATGCTACCAGTGCTATAGAATGCAAGGGTTCCCACCGCACTTAGGACAGGCCTGTTTCTATAAGGTGCCTATTGCCAGCCCCTCCCCAGAAAGGCACTAACACTGGCTGCAGTGGAGAACGATTTAGGATGTTGACACTATTTGAAACTGCAGAAAAAGGAGTGATGATCTCTGAATTGTGGGCCCAAGAGTTGATGGCTGTGCAAACACTGAAAGCTTGTGAGTGTTTCTCACATGTGTTTGGAGGAAAAATAAACTGAAGCCAAATACTTGTTATATGATTTACCACTGGCTATTTTATTTCTATTGAAAATGCATTTTTTTTGGTTTATTTAAATTGAATTCTCAGCATGTACCAGAGACTGATAGGTATTGGGGATGCACATGAGTATCATAAAGCTTGGCTGGAGTTTTCTGTAGTGGTTGCCAGACTTCAGCAGGCACCCCAGTCACCTGAAGGGCAGTATAACATAGAGTGCTGGGCCCCAGTCTCAGAAATTCTGACTCAGTAGTTCTAAGTGGGCCCCTAAAATTTTTATTTTTTAAAATATATTTTTTTATTGATTTCAGAGAGGAAGGGAGAGGGAGAGAGAGATAGAAACATCAATGATGAGAGAGAATCATTTATTGGCTGCCTCTTGCACTGGGGATTGAGCCCACAACCTGGGCATGTGCCCTCACCAGGAATCAAACCGTGACCTTCTGGTTCATAGGTCGACGTTCAACCACTGAGCCATGCCAGCTGGGCTAGAATTTGCATTTTTAACAAGTTTCTAGGTGAGGCTGATGCTGCTGGTCTGGGAGCACACGCAGAACCACTGGTGTGGTGGAAGTGATAGGCAGCTAAACAGCGTGCAGTGCTGGTGCTGAGCTCTGTGTAGGGCAGGCATGCTGCAGGTGCTCTGGGGACACCTGTGTGTGTGTGGGGGGGCGGTGTCAGGAACAGCTTTCCTTAAGAGATGCTCATGTGCCCTCTTGAAGGATGAGCAGGAGGTAACCAGTTTAAGTCATAGGGCACTGGGGAACTCAGGCACATCTTCGGAACTGCTCAGAATAGGATGAGAGGACAGGTGATGACAGGGCAGTGGTAACAGGTGCCAGATGTGCAGGCACAATGGAACTGGCTCGCTTTAAGCTTCCCAAAGCAATACCCACTAATTGGAACTACCAGAGCTCTGCTCAAGTCTGCGATCCACAGGCTGTAGCTGAACCATAAATGCTGAGAGGTAGCTCTGGGGTGGATCTTGACAACTTCGGTTGATTTTGAGAAGACTTTTGGGCTTATTTTTCAAGTTGAGAAATCCCCTGAGGCTAGAGTGAATTCAGGGACCTGGGGTGTGTGTATCTCTTTTCACCTTAAGACTTCTTGATTTAGGTAGTTTAATACCCTGATGTGGTAATCAGGCATAAGCACACCAAATAGAAAAGCATTTCAAACAAATTTCTAAGTAAGTAGTATTTAATGTATGTGCAACTTCTTAGTACTTTGTTACTGAGAGATAATTGTGTCTGTATTTCAGTAATAAAGATCAGAGAAAGCCATAATTTTCCTTGTCCCCCCACTTTGAATTAAAAAAAAAATTCACAGCCTTTTTTTTTTTTTCACAAATTTACACAAGGTTACACATAGCCGGTAGAATTTTTGAGTTCTACCACCCTTGAGCCTGATTCATTAGACTTCCCTGCACACCGTGATAACAATTCACAGCACTCATAAGGACACCTTTCAGTAAACCCTCCTTTGTATTATCAAAAATCAAATGTAGGCCCCTGTTTGGGCCATTCTCCCAGCTTGCAAGATCCAGTAGTTTTTCACAAGTATTGTGTTATGTGAAATTCTTAATTTCTATGAGAATAGTAACATGGGTTAGAATAAGAAACAGAAAACATAGTGCCCTTTTGAGTTGTGAATTGCTAGTATACTAGGAATGGCCTTTCTTCTTGTGCCATCAGAGAATTCTGCCTTTCTTCACATTCACACTCAGAGCCCACTCCATTACACCCATACTGGTAGAGACTAACACAGAACATGTGCCTGCTTCATGCCAGGTGCTCCCATTAACTTCCTTAAACACTGCATCAGCCCTACAAAGCCAGTGGTGGTTTTCCCTGGGAAACTGGGATTTGAGCCTAGGCCTGCCTGACTTGAGAGCCCACATTCTATCCTGCCAGCTGCATATATGATGTGATTTAAAGGATTTATAGGCACTTGGCCATGGTGCTCATTTTCTACAGACTGGGGCCTGTTTGTTTCTGTGGCTTGGGGTCTTCTGTCCAGTGGAGTCTGTTTCCCAAGGTGGCCTCTGACTTTGGCCATGATGATTTTTCTGGCAATATCTTGAGCTATACAAATCTTCTCTATTTTATGTGGCATGTTTCCAGGGGACCTTTTAGATGGACTGTTCATGAGTGAATTTAGTATTGTTTTTTAATCATACACTGGCAAGATTATTCAGTTTTGAATCTTGGTTGTCTGACCTTGATCAAATGATTTCACTTTGAGCCTCAGTTTTTCCATTTGTAAAGTAGAGACATTTACACGTGTTAACTCAATTGATCCTCACCATAACCCCATGAAATAAGTGCTGTTGATTTCATTACATAGCTGAGAAAACTAAAGCACACAAACTTTACAGGACTAGTTCAAGGTTACACATAGGTGGTAAGGAGTACTAACAGCCGGGGGATTTGAATTCAGAGCTGTGCACTTAACCAGCCTCCCCGACTGCATCCAGCAGTGGAATTTATAAGTGGAAGAATAATCGTAAGGGAATGAGACCTTGATAGTTCTGACTCATCTTTGTCCCCCGTCCCTTTCTTTTATTTTCTTTTCATTCAGCATCATCGAAAAGAGGCAATAGTACCATTTGTCAGTATTGAAAGATTTTTCCTTTTGTTCTTATCAAGAAAAATAATTTGGGCTTCTTCATCTTAAAAGTCATGGCATAGTTATACAGTAATTTTTTTCTTCAAATATTTAACCACCTTTATCACCATTTGTGCTTTCTTTTCTTTCATGCTTCTCTGTCCTTGTCCCTGGTTTTCTAGGTGACAGTGGGAGACATTGTGAAGGTCGTCAATGGGCAGTATCTTCCAGCAGACATGGTCCTGCTATCCTCCAGGTCAGGTGTGCTATAGTGAGCACATTTTTTGAAATAAATGTCAAGAACAATAAAATATAAGATGGTGACTGCTGACTTCTCCAGCCACTCTTTCCCTTCCACCCTGAGTCACCAACCTTCTCTTTCTGGCCTATTCTTCCATTGCCTGTCATTCACTCTTTCCTGCCTTAATCCTAAATTATCTTTCTCCTATTTATCAATTCAATTTACTCTCATGGCTATTCTGGGCTATTCCTTATTGTAGGAAGACATTCAAGATAGTAGAGAGATCACTCCAGTAACCTCCAAGTGGCAGCCTGTCTGAGACTTCACATCCCCTTTCCTGATGGGTACAGCCCACAACCTCTCAGAACCCAATGCCTTCCTTTACTAGCTATTCAGAGAACTGCAGGCATTTTCTCAGCTTAGACATGACCAGCAGGTGGTGCTTTCTCCTCATTTGTCCACATTTTGTTCCCTTTCGGCCCAAGTATCATTGCTGTGTTTTCTAGGCAGTTCTGTACTAGAAAGTTATCATAACTAAGTGGTGTAAAGAGTGAGCAACACAGTCCTTGACTTTTCTTTGGCTTGACACATACGATTATATATCAAAGAAGGAATGCCAAAATTTGAATAAGAATAGACTTTTACTCTTGAATTCAAGATTAAAGGATATGATGTGAAAACTGAAAGTTCCTATATTCCTGTTGGAAATCATAGATGCTCACACAGTTTGCATTTTCTTTGGTTATAGACAGTGTTTCTTTTTTTTTTAATTTAATATTTTATTTATTTATTTATTTATTTATTTATTTATTTTTACAGAGAGGAAGGGAGAGGGATAGAGAGTTAGAAACATCGATGAGAGAGAAACATCGATCAGCTGCCTCCTGCACACTCCCCACTGGGTATGTGCCCGCAACCAAGGCACATGCCCTTGACCAGAATCGAACCTGGGACCCTTCAGTCCGAAGGCCAACGCTCTATCCACTGAGCCAAACCGGTTAGGGCAACAGTGTTTCTTTTATTGGATATGATCACACATGAGATTTTAAGTCTTAACATGAATTTTCTGGTTGAGATCAAAGGTTTAAAACTAGACCCTCTGCCACAGAGGGTTAAAGCACCGTGTACATGGGGCAGCATTCATGCTTGATTCTACTTATTGGTTACAAAGAAACTCTCCATAAAATGTGATCACTTGATAGTTCGGGGTCAGCGTTTTGGTTGTGGCCCTCAGGAAGCCTCGTTGGAATATGAGATTGTTTCTCTGAGCTGACCTCAAGTTTTCAGGTGGTCATTAGTGTTTGGGTCTGTATTGTGTGCCAAGCAGCCCACTGAGCACATTGTTCCATTTAATCTTCCCAGCAACCCTTGATATCCTTACTTTATACAGAAAAAGCAGAGAAGCAGAGAGACTGAACAACTGCTGGAATCATGTAGCCCATAAAGGTAGTGCCAAGAGATTTTAACTTAGCTGGTGGGTGGCAGAGTCTCTTAGCTACTAACTATGCCACCTAAACCCAAAGATTGGAAGTGTTAGCTGCTCTGCTTAATTTTATTCTTTGAGTTTTCTGTCCTTCAAATTAGGTGCTCTGATTAAAAAGTTGCCTGTGGGCAGAGTGGAAGGTGCAGGGCAGTAAAGTCTTGCCAAGCCTGTGCCTTGGTTCCTGAACCCTTTGAGCTATGATTTTCTTTTAACAGATGGGTTTGTACTGGCTGTGTCGGGAGGCACTTTTGGTCAGGAGGAGCAGACCAGGACTCAGACTGTCAGGGTCATGGAACATCACGTTTGCCCTAACCTGCCCCTCCCCTTCTCATTTACCCTCGGCTATTTCTGTTACTTGAGGTCAAGCGGCCTTTGTGGGACCCATAAGAGCAGATCACTTGTATTGGTGTTGGGCTCCAAAGATGAGAGTTTGTCTTTCTGCTCAATTACTACTACTAAAGTGGTTGCTTATGCAGTTGACCCTTGAACAATACAGGTTTGAAGTGTGTGGGCCCACTCACTTATTGAAATTTTTTTCATTAGATACCTGTTTTGTTTTCCACCCGGGGTTGGGAGTCTGAGGATGCACAGAGTCCACTGTATGCATTGATCTACGGCCATTTTATATAGGGGACTTGAACATCCACGATTTTGGTATGGGGGTCCTGGAACCAATTATCTGCGGATACCAAGGGACAACTGGGAGTAGTTAAATTTTGGGGGACTCAAAAGTTAAGCTTGTATTTTCTACTGTGCAGAAGAGTGGTGTTGGTGCCCTAACTCCTAGGAATGTTCAAGGGTCATTTGTAACACTATTTTGAAGTGCTGGTCAGCAGACATAGTTTCCATAATAGACTCTTTTTGAGCTATGGATTTGTGCAGGGGACCTTACTAAACTTTGGCTTCTTTTCTCTCTTTCCTTAGTGAACCTCAGGCAATGTGTTATGTTGAAACAGCTAATCTAGATGGGGAGACGAACCTTAAAATACGTCAGGTAAAGTTACCTTTTATGACTTGTGTTATTATGGAGGCCCATATAGCAAATCTGATCCCCACAGGTACCAGTCAGTGCTTTTTCTAGAGGAAAAATGTGTTCTCCCTCAAAAGGTTATGCCTTAACCCTAATGGAAACTGTGAGGAGAATATGCCTTTTAATGTAAAGGGAACTCCTTACAAGTGATGGCAGAGCTAAAAAAGTGGGCTTCACCCAAGTTTGGGTCAGGAAGGGTATCGTGTGTTAGCTTAGATGTCACTGCACTCTCTGTCTGGTAGTGTCTGTGGGAAGAGAGAGCCTCTGCTGGGTTGAGCTGCGTGGTGGATGGGAGAGATGAAGTTAGACAAACGATGGTACCTTCCTTTCCATTGTTTTAATCGAGGTTCTAATTATAGAGTGAGTTATTAGATGCAAAACTTCATCCTTTAAAGAAATCTATTCTTACCATATTTTAAAGTTCTAGAATGAAGAATAGTTTTAACATAATAAACATTTGAAACATTTGAGACTTAAATTTAATGCTGCATAAAGTTGAATTTGATAATTCTGTCCACATATCTTTCTTTTCTACCTCGAATATTTGATTTAGACTTTTTTTCCTGTTTAAGGAAGAGTTACTGGGTCTAGTTAGTATCATACTGTATCAAAGGGGTGCTTTATTCTATGTTTATGACCGGTATTAGAGTACAGCTAATAAATATGCTTTCTGGAAGTTGTTTGAGCATATGAACTGCTGCCAAAGATGGATGTTTCCAGCACAGTGGTGGAATCTTAACTTTGTGCTTCATTGATTCTTTTGTATTAGGCTGCTGTCTGTAAAAAAAAAAGAAAAAGAAAAAAGCTACATGTAATGCCGATCTCATGGGCTGATAGCTTGATTTTTTTTGATACATTTTATAGTATTCATCATTTTCTTTAGATTAACAATGGGATGTGGAATGCTACCCCTAAATCTGGAAGACTATAATCAATTTCCTCTTTTGATTGAACATTTTAGGGTTTGAATTGCACTGCTGATATGCAAACAAGGGAAATATTGATGAAGTTATCTGGAACTGTAGAATGTGAAGGGCCCAACCGGCATCTCTATGACTTCACTGGAAACTTGAATTTAGATGGGAAAAGGTATTGCTTTCCCTTTTCTTAGTGTTTTTTTTTTTTTTTTTTTTTTTTTATGGGACTAAGAACTACTGAAGCTTTGGAAAATATTAGTTTGTTTTCTGGCTTCATAATATCTCAAAACAGTGAGATTTCTTCATGTTTAGCATAGATATGAGAGACTGACCTTCTTTTGAAACATGGTTTTAATCGATTTTAAACCATTGCTTAAATTTAAGGAAATAACTGATTTTTGTTAAAAAAAAAAAAAAAAAAGCCAGAGGGTCTGAAATAATGTTCAGAGCACCTGCCTGTTCTTTCTGTGTGTACTACCTGCCAGGGAGGAGAGAAGGTTTTGGCTGCATAAAATTATCCAGAAAAGCAGAAGGGAGGTATCTGAGTGTATGAAATCTGATATTTATTAGAGAAACTGTTTTTTTTTTTTTTGTGTGTGTGTGTGTGTGTGTGTGTGTTTTTTGCTAGCATTCTTTAAAGTAGCATTTGTTTTTTGAAAGTTAAATGAAAGGAAGAACAATTAGTCTTCCTTTAAAATAGTCACTGTTGTCTATATTCTGTTGTCTTTGTTCTCTTGGCATCGTTTTCTTGTTGGAGAATCATTTTTGTCATTCTGTTGGGGTGCAGTTTCTACCTTCTGCCCATCTTTAATCTGCATGCTTTTTATCACTGCTTCCCACCTATATATTTTGAAGAGACCCATAGAGAAGAACCTGATCATGGTAATCAACCCAGAATAACCATAACAACCACATGTGCCTACTTTCTTGGTTTTCGTTTAGTGTGCAGAGCCGTTCCATAGGCTCCCATTTTGAATGTCTAAATTACCACTCAGCCTTTTATCTAATCATTAAGTTGTTCTTGACAAATTTGATATTATAGCTTTTTTTCCCCCCTCTATAATAGGCTATAAAATAAATTTCTGTTATTTTAGCAATTTTTTTCTCTTCCTTTTTTTTTTTTTTGGTGTTGAGTTTCATAACAGGGTTATAAGAGATACAATTTCCTCTAACATTTTATAGGAAAAAAACAAAAAAAATATTTTTGTAGTGATGAATGGATAAGAGAAACCTTTCTTATGGGTCTTCTTCTCTCTCTCTCTTTTTTTTTTTGTATATTAAGCCAATGGTAACCTTTATTGTCTCGGTGAATAGTTCAAATTTGAGTAAAGGAAACATTTGATTATTGTGGGTTTATGTTTAAGAGGAAAGCTCATGCTCATTTGTCAGACTACCATTGAATACAAATGTTGTTTCCTGTTTTTAGCTCTGTTTCCCTTGGGCCTGACCAGATCTTATTAAGAGGTACACAGCTTCGAAACACTCAGTGGGTCTTTGGCATAGTTGTTTACACTGGACACGACACCAAGCTCATGCAGGTAAAACATTTCTGTGCTGAAAAACAATGCTGATTTTAGTCTTTTAAAAAAAATTGCTGTTTTTATGGAATAAAGAGTAGAAATGCAGATATTGTATTTAGGAAGCTCGAGTTTGTGAGCTTAAATTTTGAAAGGGAGTGCCTTTATTTTGGTTCTTTAGGTAGTTTCTCATAGATTTCTGTTAGTATATCATACTAGAGGCCCGTACACTGGAGGGGTGTCCCTCAACCCAGCCTGCATCCTTTCCAATCTGGGACATCCCTCTCACAATCCGAGACTGCTGGCTCCCAACCACTTGTCTGCCTGCCTGATTGCCCCTAACCGTTTCTACCTGCCAGCCTGATCACCGCCTAACCATTCCCCTGCCAGCCTGATTGATGCTTAACTGCTCCCCTGCCAGCCAGATCGCTCCCAACTGCCCTCCCCTGCTGGCCCGATGGCCCCCAACTGTCCTCCCCTGCCGGCCCGATGGCCCCCAACTGCCCTCCCCTGCCGGCCCGATGGCCCCCAACTGCCCTCCCCTGCCGGCCTGATCACCCCCAACTGCCCTCCCATGCAGGCCTGGTCGCCCCCAACTTCCCTCCCCTGCTGTCCATCTTGTGGCGGCCATCTTGTGACGGTGTGGGGGTGGCCATCTTGTGAGGGCATGAGGGCCACCTAGGCTTTTATTAGTATAGATATTTGTTACCCCCTGCTTGAAATATCAATGTTTTTGTTTTCCAGATTTAGGGGGACAATCAGTTTTGGACCTAAGCAAGGATTTGTTCTTTCCTTATTTCTCTCACTACTTCTGCTCCTCACCCCCATTAATTAGGATTGTATAGTAAATTGTCTTTTTTAATTGAATTCTAGTTAATTTAAAATCAGTTATTTTTGAACTAATGTTTATACTTCATATAGCAAAAATATTAATGAAAATGATACTGCTCTTTCTCCCTGTTAATATTTTTAAATTAGTTGTGAATTTGCAGACCACATATATCCTATATAATAAAAGCCTAATATGCTAAGTGTCCGGTTGTCTGTTCAACCAATCAAAGCGTAATATCCTAATGATATGCTAAGGCTGCTCAACTGCTCACTGTGACGTGCACTGACCACCAAGGGGCAGACAGTCGACTGGTAGACCAGTCGCTATGACATGCACTGACCACCAGGGGGCAGAAGCTTTGACCAGTAGGTTAGCTTGCTGCTGGGGTCTGGCCGATTGGAACTGAGTGAGACAGGCCACACATGCCCTGGAGCCCTCCCATGGTCCCTTCCCGGCTGGCCAACCTCCTGTTTCTCTCCCCGGTCCCGATCGTGCACTGGTGGGGTCCCTCAGCCTGGCCTGTGCCCTCTCGCAATCCAGGACCCCTTGGGGGATGTTGGAGAGCCAGTTTCAGCCCGATCCCACTCAACACAGGATCTGCCCCCTGGTGGTCAGTGCACTCCCACAGGGGGAGCACTGCTCAGCCAGAAGCCAGGCTCATGGCTGGCAAGCACAATGGCGGTGGCGGGAGCCGCTCCCGCCTCTGCTGCAGCGCTAAGGATGTTCGACTGCTGGCTTAGGCCCGCTCTCCGCATCAGTTGGACATTCCCCAAGGGTTCCTGGACTGTGAGAGGGCACAGGCTGGGCTGAGGGACCCCTCCCCCCTCAGCAAGTGCACGAATTTCATGCACCGGGCCTCTAGTTATGACATATTTTGCTAGACTAGTTTGAAATTCTGCATAAATCAGTGTCCCTATGTGTCATTTCTTATATTTCTTTGATATCACTTGGCATATTATTTTACTAATGGTCACTATTAATGAGAATTAGCTTTTCAGCTTATCTGCCCTTTTATATTCCTTCTAAAGCAAGTATTTGACTATATTTCTTAACTAAAAAATGTTTAGTGACCATTATGCACCATGTCTTATACCAGGCTGTATGGATATAAGAGTGAAAGGCCCAACCTTATCCTCTGGAGCCACGGGCACTGAGGAGTAATAGGGAATTATGAAGTAGAGAGGTCATTATTGTAATATATATCATTACAAAGCACTACAGGTGCATATCGAAGGGTCAGCCAACCCAGGGTTAGGCACGTCAGTTGGCTAGCTACTAAGAATGATACAAGGAGCACATTTTAGAAATAAAGTTAGAGAAGGGAGGCTATTGTGTTGGTCTACTCTTTGAGGTCAAATGATGTAGGAGTTAAACACTTGATAGAACAGATGAAGTGATAGACCCCAATAGATGGGGAGGATTAGAAGGGTGAAATTGAAGATTGTTGGAGTTTCTGAGTGACAGTTGATCAGTACTGTCTTCAAGTTTCTAGGGTGGAGGGTTTATAGAGTAGGGAGACCTGGGAATGATTCATGGGAGTAGGAAGCTAAAGGTAGAGCTGTTGGAGGCCATTTCATGTTGAGGAGTAAAGGACTGAGAGACTATGGCATTTGATGGGTCGATGCTGTGACTTTGAAGACTAGATCATGGCAAGGCTAGAGATGGATATGCCATAAGCCAGTTGGTCAGAGGACTGAAAGGTGGGAAGACTTGTTGAGGCAAGAGGCAGAAGGCAGTGTCGCCAAATGGCATGAATTTTACAAGTGGGTTTTTCACATGGCATTAGAAAAATGAAATATCAGAAGTATTGCTGGGTCCCACATATACATTCTGTAATATTACCCAGAATCTGAGGGATGCGAGTCTTTATTAGAGCACGCTCTGCTTGAGGGGCCTTCAGGGAAGGCGTGTCCTCTGCTGGGGAAGGCAAGGGGCAGGAGAACAGCTTCTGAAGGAGGGAAAGGGCATAGAGAAGTGTTGGACCTGGAATGGTAGGACTTTAGGTGGTATGGTGGAAAGGTTACAGAGTGAGTGTATGTGGGAGTGGGGGATCTGTGGCAGCTACAAAGTGAATAGTTGGTGAATGCTGAGAGGCAGCTCTTGGATGAAGATTATTCAGTATATCTGACCTGTGTCTGATCTATCCTTCTTGCTGGATCCTTACCCACTCACAAGGGCATGTTAGACAGTTTTAAGTTTGCTGATTCTAAGCAGTCTATATATGAAAACTATCTATGTAGATAAACAGTGCCCTGCTACCAAACTAGTATTTTCTAATTTCCCCAGTCCAGTGCCAGCTTCCACTGTCTAACACTTTTGGAACTCCACTACTTCTTCTTCTTCTTTTTTTTTAATGTAGTGATAAAGAGATCACAGGAATTAGCTCAAATTTGTGCAGGGCCCCAAGTCTAGTTTTTAGATTGTGCATGTTACAAATTTAGCTGTTCTTCAAGATTGCTGGTACACTGGTTGTTTCCTCAAGATCATATGTTGGTAACAGAGTTTTGTAGCTAAGTTAGCTATACTCATAAAAGCCTAGGTGGCCCTCGTGCGCGATGTTGTCACAAGATGGCTGCCACAAGATGGCCACCACAAGATGGCTGCACACACAGTGGAGGCAGGGCCCGGCAGTCACTCCCCGTGGTGAGGCCTGGGGGTGTCATGGCTCTGCATGGCACAGAGGAGGCCGGTCCCTGCGTCTCTGCTGCCTCGCATGGAGGAGGCGGGTCCCGGTGGAGGAGGTGGGTTGCGGAAGGGGAGGGCAGTTGTGGGTGATTGTGTTGGCAGGGGAGGGCAGTTGTGGGTGATTGGGCTGGCAGGGGAGGGCAGTTGGGGGTGATCTGGCTGGCAGGGGAGGGCAGTTGGGCGTGATCAGGCTGTCAGGGGAGGGCAGTTGGGGGCGATTGGGCTGGCAGGGGAGCGGTTAGGGGGTGATCAGGCTGGCAGGCAGAAGCAATTTAGGGCAATCAGGCAGGCAGGCAGGTGAGCGGTTAGGAGCCAGTGATCCGGATTGTGAGACATCCCCTGAGGGGTCCCACACTGGAGAGGGTGAGGGCCGGGCTAAGGGACAACCTCCCCCCCCCCACCCCCACATGCACGAATTTTGTGCACTGGGCCACTAGTATAAGATAATTAAGTTACACTTAAAATGATCCCATCTTCTCTTCAGCAAGCAAGGTGTGCCCTGTTACCTTGTAAATCTGCATCCCATGAGTATGATGGGCACTTTTCCTTGCACCAAGATGTGATAAACCTCTTTGCAAGGTTTATTACATGCTGACTCTTTAAGTACAGAATAATGGAAAGGCCCAGAAGTGTCTGTGCTAGAGTCTCTGCCTGTAAGGCTGAAACGAGTAGTAAAAATGATGAGCTTTCACAGGGAATATAACAGACATAGTTGGAATCCATCCTGTGTGGGAAATAACATTTTTGTCTGTACTTGTGCTACTTGGGCACAGAGAGGAAACATGGTTGCTTTAGGGCTCTTTTACTTTGTTCTTGTTTTTCAAACTCTCACCTCAATGCCTTCTATTCTTCAAAGTTCCCTTGTTTCATGTTTAGTGTCGTTACATGTAGAAATATTTCAATGTCTGTTGTTTCTGTTGGTTGATTGAATGGGAAAGAGAGATATTATAGTAATTGCAGCCAATAATTAGTGCTCCATGTACTTTTCTAGGAATTTGCATGCATTAACTCATTCATTCCTCACAGTGGCTCTATGAGGAAGATTCTATTATTTCCATTTATTAGATGAGGACACTGAGGCACAGAGTGTCCAAGTAGGTCACCAAAGTTACACACCAGTGAGAGAGAGAGCTGGGATTTGGCAGTCTGGTTCGAGTCCATGTTCTAACTAGAACTTTAGTGACTGCTTTCTTAGGAGGAATGAAATGTGTAAAATTCAGGTCAGATATAAGCTTTTACAGAATCTAACACTTTGGCCTATTTCTATTAAGAACTCCATTACTCAGAAGTAGCAGTGCTTTCTAAGTGCATTATAAGAATTCTTACAATGCTAGTCAGAATTTCACATTTCCAGCTCATCTTTGTCAGCTGACATGGTCAGCATATGGGGACGAGTAGGCACAGCTTGGCTTTCTACAAGGTGCATGTGTTGAAGCCTGAGGTTTCGGCCTCTTGTGTTGCAAGAAAGATAACTTTTCTCAGTCCTGTTAACTGGTCAGGATTTAACCACTGGAGAAGATCAGAAATTCATAAATGAATGGAGTCATAGAAAATGACGTTTATTGTAAACTTTTTCTGCCTGTGCCTCTAATGAATGTTTATTAGAAACTATAAGAAAGATCATCTTTAGTTATAAAAGATGGGATAGGCAATCTTGCAACTGGTCTCTTGGCTCTTGATTTGAGGACAGAAGTGATGTGTCCTCCATTGACCTTTAGATGGTATTTGATTGGTGTTAGGTCAGCTTTTACTAATGGATTTTCATTTATATTTTAGAGGAATTTTTGAAAGTGTGTAAAGGGAAAATAATTTAGAGAACTAAAGTGAAAGGGAAAAAGAGTATAGAAAGGAAAAGGCTGCTGTGCTGTTAAGACACTTAATGGACTTAGCTTTTCAAAATGGCCAGTATGACACTTCCCCATCTCCCCACCCCCACAGAAAACCATGGCCATAAGAGTAGCGTTTCTGAGGTTGGCGATAGAATTCAGGTAATTTCAGAAATGTTGTGGTATGAGTTTTTCTATGGAACTGAGGAATTACCTCCTATTTTCATCTTGATTTTATTTTCACATTGTGACTTTAGTTGTATTCTTCTTTTCAGAGATATTTTCATCCTAGCTCCGTTAATGTTCAAATAAATTGAGCCTAGTGGAGAGTGCTGACTTAAGTTTGGCACAAGGCACCATTTTAATGGCCCATTAGTGCCTTAAGATTTCAAAACCACCTGATGTTTGCAAATCAGTGTTGCCTCTAAAGAGACGCGCTCATGACTCATGGAAGGAAACCTGCAGACTGTAGGTCCTGTGCCCATCTCCCCTGTCCACTTCTGATTTTATCTAGGCTCTGCTCACCTCTCTCCAGGAGTGGATTACTGTGTTAGTTTCCTATTGCTGCTGTAACAACTTACACACATTTAAACTTAAAACAACCTGAAGTTGTTATGTTATTGTTCTGCAGGTTGGAAGTCTGATATCAGGTGTCTGCAGGCAGCCCTCCTACCTATAGAGCACCTGGGAAGGGTCTAGAGGAGAATATTCCTGCCTTTTCTGACTTTCTAGAGGCTGTTTGAATTCCTTGTCTCATGACCTCCTTCCCCACTTCAGCTTCAAAGGCAATAATGTTGCATCTCTGTGACCATTCTTCTGCAGTCACATTTCCTGATCAAGGACCTGTGTGATTAAATTGGGTCCACTTGGATAATCTAAAATTATCTCCCCAAGTCACAGTCCTTCATTTAATCACAACTCCAAAGTCCCTTTTATCATATAAGGTAACATTCATAGGGTTCAGTTATCTATAATAATAAAAGGGTAATATGCTAATTAGACCAGATGTCCTTCTGGACGTCCTTCCCTCCCGACAAAGCTGCTGTGGGCAGGGGCCAAGGCAGAGGCAGCAGAGGCCCCCGGCTGTGGCCACGGTGGATGGGGGCCGGGGCCAAGGCCCTTGCACGAATTTTGTTCATTGGGCCTCTATTTAGGATATAGATATCATTGTAGGGGTCATTATTCTACCTACCACACTTACCTTCATAAAATTTTTAATAAAATGACTTTAGGTGCATAACTGTCCAGTGCAAATAGTTCTATTGACTTTTCCACTGCTGAGAAGTATAGTCCCAAAATTTCCACCTGATGTGCAGTGGTCCTTGAATCTGGCTTTAATGAATATGTCTAAACTCACTTCCCAACACTGGCCTCTGTTTTAGCTGGGCTGGTTTCTCCAGCAGCAGTGAGAAACCCAACTATGCACATTTACAGATGCTGAGTTGATTTTATGCTTTTGTTTTATCTTACTGTTTATATTCTGTTTATGACTCAGGACTCCATTGAAATTTCTTCTGGCTACTAGAGCTTTCCTGACTCTCCCTGCTTGTTTCTTCTTCAATTTTCCAAATGAATTATCTGCCCATCCATTTATTTTGACACCTGTTGATGTTCTATTTTACATTATTGATATGTATGTGTTTGTATGTCTTTTTCTCAATTAAATATGTACTTTCACATTTTATCTTTGTCTATTAATTATAGAGCTATGTTATTACTTTGAAAATTCTCTCCAAAGTTTTACAATATCAAATATTTAAGTTTCTTTTGAATTAGCAATATTCTGATTACTTTAAATTTGACTGAAGTAAGTAGAGTTGAGATGTGTTCTTGAAAATGATAGAATGTGTCTTCTGTCATCTTTATTTAAAACAGACTTGTATGCATGCATATAAGCAAAACCAATGGGCACAGACAGTAGGGGGGTGAGGGCCTGTGCTGGGGGGCAGGAGTGGGTGGGGAGAGGTCATGGGGGAAAAAGGAGACATTGTAATACTTTCAATAATAAAGAATTTAAATCAGTTTTTTTTTTCAAAAAAATAAACACCACCTAGAAGTAAGTAAGTAAGTAAGTAAGTAATAAGTAAGTAAATAAGTAAATAAATAAATAAATAAAACTAGCTGCTGATTCAGGAATATAGTACATTTTAAGAATTGCATTGGTTATTTGGCAAAAATATTGTCTTTTACTTTTTATAAGTGGAATTTGTGTAACTTACCTCCTTTTCTCCCCACTCCTTGGCCCTGAGTCTGTTCTGTGATCCTCATGGACTTTAAATGCTATTGTACAGAATTCCACCAAAGCTCCTCTCAAGAGATCGAATGTTGAGAAAGTGACCAATGTGCAGATTCTGGTGTTGTTTGGCATCCTGTTGGTCATGGCCTTGGTGAGCTCAGCAGGGGCCCTGTACTGGAATGGGTCTCAAGGTGGAAGAAACTGGTACATCAAGAAGTTGGGTAAGTGTTGGGATGGATTGCTTGTTGAAGTAGGACAAAACATTTTTGGAAAATCTTTCTAAGCACATGTGTGCTGGCCGTGCCATCTTTTTCTGCCCTTTGGCTACTCTGTATAATGCCAGCCTTTCAAGGAGAATTGAAAGATTAGGAGTCATATAATGAATTGAAGAGGGATGCATTTGGGGATTGTTTTATATTCAAATGATTATTTTTAACTATATTTTTTTAGTTATTTTCTTAGGGTTGTTCTAGGGATTATAATGTATGTCTTAATTTATTAGCATCTACTTCAGATTAGTACTAATATAATTTCAGTACAATACAGAAAATTTCCTTTAATAAGATTTGTCTCCTCCCCTGCTTTATGCTATTTTTGTCATATACTGCATCTACCTATCAACCCAATTATGGTGTTGTAATTATTGACTTATATAATCTTATACCTTTTAAAGAAGCAAAAAGCAAAAAAGGAAATAAATTTATACAGTTATTTTACATTATCCTACTTACTTCATTTCTTCCTGTGGATTTGAGTTATCAGCTTTTGTCATTTCTTTGCTTCATGTAGCTTCATTCTCTCCTCACTCCTCTGTGCTCTCGTATGTATTACATCTTTATAAAAAAGTCCACCAATGTAATTTTATAATGATTTTTTTGCCATCATGTTTTTAAATCCAAAAGAAAGGATAAAAATATGTAATTATGTTGTCTTTTTTAAATTATTGTCTAAAGTTTTATATGTCTCCTTTTTCCTCAATTGACCCTCCTCCCCCAGCCATTCCCACTCCAGGCAAGCCCCACCACCCCATTGTCTGTGTTCATTGGTTATGCTAATATGCATGCATACAAGTCCTTTGGTTGCTCTCTAACCTCCACCCCCCTGCCATTTGTCGCTGGATCTATTCTTGTTAATCAAATTATGTTGATCATTATATCCCACATATGAGTGAGATTATGTGATATTTATCTTTCTCCAACTGGCTTATTTCGCTTAGCATAATGCTCTCCAGCTCCATCCATGCTGTTGCAAATGGTAAAAGTTCCTTCTTTTTTACAGCAGCATAGTATTCCACTGTGTAGATGTATCACAGTTTTTTAATCCACTCATCTGCTGATGGGCACTTAGGCTGTTTCCAAATCTTAGCTATTGTAAATTGTGCTGCTATGAACATAGGGGTGCATATATCCTTTCTGATTGGTGTTTCTGGTTTGTTGGGATATAGTCCTAGAAGTGGGATTACTGGGTCAAATGGGAGTTCCATTTTTAACTTTTTGAGGAAACTCCATACTGTTCTCCACAGTGGCTGCACCAGTCTGCATTCCCACCAGCAGTGCAGGAGGGTTCCTTTTTCTCCACATCCTCACCAGCACTTATTGTTTGTTGATTTGTTGATGATAGCCATTCTGACAGGTGTGAGATGGTACCTTGTTGTTTTGATTTGCATCTCTAGGATGATTAGTGACTTTGAGCATGTTTTCATATGTCTCTGGGCCTTCTGTATGTCCTGTTTCGAAGAAAAATGTCTATTTAGATCCTTTGCCCATTTTTTTGATTGGATCATTTACCTTTTGTTAAGTTGTATGGAGTTCTCTGTAAATTTTGGAGATTAAACCCTTATCTGAAATATCTTTGGCAAATATGTTCTCCCATGCAGTGGGCTTTCTTGTTGTTTTATTGATGGTTTCTTTTGCTCTGCAAAAGCTTTTTATTTTGATGTAGTCCCATTTGTTTATTTTCTCCTTAGTCTCCATTGCCCTAGGAGCTGTGTCTGTAAAGATATTGCTACGACATATGTCTGTATTTTGCTGCCTATGGAGTCTTGTAGGATTTTTATGGTTTCCCGTCTTACATTTAAGTCCTTTATTTTGAGTTTGTTTTTGTGTATGGTGTAAGTTGGTGATCTAGTTTCATTTTTTTTGCATGTATCTGACCAAATTTCCCAGCACCATTTATTGTAGAGACTGTCTTGACTCCATTGTATGCTCTTGCCTCCTTTTTCAAATATTAATTGAGCATAATGGCTTGGGTCGATTTCTGGGTTCTCTATTCTGTTCCATTGGTCTATATGTCTGTTCTTGTGCCAGTACCAGGCAGTTTTGAGAACCGTGGCTTGGTAATATAGCTTGATATCTGGTATTGTGATCTCTCCAACTTTGTTCTTCTTTTTCAGGATTGCTGTGGCTATTCTGTTTTTATTTTTATTTTATTCCAGATGAATTTTTGGAGAGTTTGTTCTAGATCTTTGAAATATGCTGTTGTTATTTTAATGGGATTGCACTGAATCTGTATATTGCTTTGGGTAGTGTGGACATTTTAATGATGTTGATTCTACTAATCCATGAACATGATATGTTCTTCCATTTGCTTATGTCTTCCTCTATGTCTTTTTTCAATGTCCTGTAGTTTTCCGAGTACAGGTTTTTTATGTCCTTAGTTAATTTTATTCCTAGGTATCTTAATTTTTTTGGTGCAATGGTAAATGGGATTTTTTTTTCGTTTCTCTTTCTGTGAGTTCATTATTGGTGTATAAAAAGGCCATAGATTTCTGGGTGTTAATTTTGTATCCTGCTACATTGCCAAATTCATTTATTAGGTCTAGTAGTTTTTTGATGGAGTCTTTGGGATTTTCTATGTATAGTATCATGTCATCTGTGAATAAGGACAGTTTTACTTCTTTTCCAATTTGGATGCTTTTTATTTTTTCTTCTTGCCTGATCGCTATGACTAGTACTTCTAGTACTATGTCGAACAGGAGTGGTGAAAGTGGGCATTCCTTTCTTGTTTCTGTTTTTAGGGGAAATGAATTTAGCTTTTGCCTATTGAGTATGATGTTGGCTGTAGGTTTGTCATATAGGGCTTTTATTATGTTAAGGTATGATCCCTCTATTCCCACTTTGCTGAGAGTTTTTATCAAGAAAGGGTGTTGGATTTTGTCAAATGCTTTTTTTGCATCAATTGATATGATTATGTGATTTTTGTTTCTCAGTTTGTTTATGTGATGTATCACATTTATTGATTTGCAGATATTGTACTATCCGTGCATCCCAAATAAATCCCACTTGGTCATGGTGTATGATCTTTCTAATATAATGCTGAATCCAATTTGCTAGAATTTTGTTGAGGATTTTAGCATCTATGTTCATCAAGGATATTGGTCTGTAGTTCTCTTTTTTTATGGTGTCTTTATCTGGTTTTGGGATTAGGGTAATATTGGCTTCATAGTAAGAGTTTGGAACTGTGCCTTCCTCTTGAATTTTTTGAAATAGTCTGAGGAGGATAGGGTTTAGTTCTTTGAATGCTTGGTAGAATTCCCCTGTAAAGCCATGTGGACCAGGGCTTTTGTTTACTGGGAGATTTTTGATCACTGCTTCAATTTATTTGGTAGTTTTCAGCCTATCCAGGTTTTTTTTTTTATTCTTCCTGATTGAGTTTTTGAAGCTTGTATTTTTCTAAGAATATGTCCATTTCATCTAGGTTGTCCATTTTGTTGGAATAGAGTTGTTCGTGGTATTTTTTCATAATCGTTTGTATTTCTGTGGGATTGGTTGTTACTTCACCTCTTTCATTTCTGATTTTATTTATTTGGGTCCTCTCTCTTTGCTTCTTGGTGAGCCTGGCTAGAGGTTCATCAATCTTGTTTATCCTTTTAAAGAACCAGCTCTTGGTTTTGTTGATCTTTTGTATTTTTTTTTTTTTTTGTCTCTATGTTGTTTATTTCCGCTCTGATCTTTATTATTTTCTTCCTTCTGCTCACTCTGGGCTTTTCTTGTTGCTCTCTTTCTAACTCTTTGAGTTATAGGGTTAGATAATTTATTACCATTTTTTCTTGTTTTTTTGAGGTAGGCCTATAGAGCTATGAACTTCCCTCTCAAGACTGCTTTCACTGTGTTCCATAGATTTTGGATTGTTGTGTTTTCATTGTTGTTTGTTGCCATGATGCTTTTTATCTCTTCTTTGATCTCTTTGGTAATCCAATTATTGTTTAATAGCATGCTATTTAGCCTCCAGGTGTTTGATTTTTTTTATTGTTTTTATTGTAGTTGATTTCTGATTTTATGCCATTGTGATCTGAGAAGATGCTTGATATGATTTCTATCTTCTTGAATTTGAAGAGACTTTGCCTGTGACCCAGTATATGCTCTATCTTTGAAAATGACCCATGTGCACTTGAGAAGAATGTATATTCTGTGGCTTTGGGGTGAAATGTTTTGAAGATGTCAATTAATTCCATCTGATCTAGTGTGTCATTTAGGATTGATGTTTCTTTGCTGATTTTTTGTTTAGAGGATTTGTCCAGTGGTGATAGTGGGATATTAAAGCCCCCTACTATGACTGTATTGCTGTTTATCTCTCCCTGATATCCTCCAGAAGTTTTTTTATGTATTTGGGTTCTGCATTAGGTGTATATATGTTTACCACAATTATATCTTCTTGTTGAATTGCTCCCTTTAGTATTATGAAGTGGACTTCCTTATCTCTTGTTATGGCTTTCACTTTGAAGTCTAATTTGTCAGATATAAGTATTGCTACCCTAGCTTTTTTTTTTTTTCATTTCCATTTGCCTGAAAAACCTTTTTCTATCCCTTCACCATCAGTCTGTGTAAGTCCTTTGTTCTGAGGTGGGTATCCTATAGACAGCAGATATATGGGTCATGTTTTCTTATCTACTCAACTACCCTATGCCTTTTGATTGGGGCATTTAATTCATTTACATTTAAAGTTATTATTGATAGGTACTTGTTTGTCGCCATTTTTATTCTTTACACCTGTGTTCCTTCTTCCCTTCCTATTTCTTCTTTTTACAGCATTCCCTTTAGCATTTCTTGCATTGCTGGTTTGGTGGTAATAAACTCCCTTAGTCCTTTTTTGTCTGTGAAGCTCCTGATTTCACTCTCAAGTTTGATTGATAGCCTTGCTGGGTACAGTATTCTTGGATTCAGACCTTTACTTTGCATGACTTTGTATATTTCATTCCATTCCCTTTGGCCTGGTGTGTTTCTGTTGAGAAATCAGTCTCTAGTCTGATGGGAGATCCCTTGTAGGTAACCTTCTGTCTCTCTCTGGCAGCCTTTAGGATTCTTACTTTGTCGTTGGTGTTTGCAAATGTAATTATAATGTGTTTTCGTGTTGATCTTTTGGGGTTCATCTTGTTTGGGACTCTGTGAGCTTCTTGGACTTGTGTGACTTTTTTCTTCCCAATATCAGGGAAGTTTTCTGTCATTATTTCTTCAAACAGGTTTTCTATTCCTTGCTTGGTTTCCTCTTCTTCTGGCACCCCTATTTGGATGTTGCTTTGTTTCATGTTGTCCCAAAGTTCCCTTAGGCTCTCTTCCTTTTTTTTAAGTTTTTTTTTTTTTGTAGCTGCTGCTCTGCTTGGGTATTTTTTCCTACCTTGTCTTCTAGCTCACTGATATGGTCCTCCGCTTCTTCTAGTCTACTGTTGATGCTTTCTATTGAGTTCTTTATAGCAGTGATGTCGTTTTTCATTTCTTCTTGGTTCTTCATTTCCTCTTGGTTCTTACACATATAGTTTAATTTGTCTCCCATCCTTTTCAGCGTCCTTACACATATAGTTTAATTTGTCTCCCATCCTTTTCAGCGTCTTACACATATAGTTTAATTTGTCTCCCATCCTTTTCAGCGTCCTTAATTTGTCTCCCATCCTTTTCAGCGTCCATTGCTCTGAATTCTTTCTCTGAGACATTTTTTTTTTTACTTCCTTTTCCAGTGATTTCTCCTTTTCTTTTGTATGCGGGCTGCTTCTTTGTCTCCCCATGTTCGCTCCTCTCAGGGTGTCTGGTTATGTAGCTCTCTCTCTCTTCTTTCTGTAGGCGATATCTGACATTTCCATCCATGAATTGCCTCACCAGCTGTTTTTAATTCACCAATTCTGGGTGGGTGTTTTTTGATTCAGCTGTTCCTTCTATCTGCTCTGTGAGAAGGCACCACTTTGTCTCCCCCTGGATAGACTTTTTAGGCACCCTCAGTTGGGGAGGCTGGAGTCTTAGTGTTCGTGTGTTCGCAGGTGAGGCAGCTGTTCCCTGGGCATTGTGGTTGTAGGGTCCCGGGAGGTATCTGAGGTCTCCCAGGTTGAAGGTAAGACTGGGCTTCCGATCACAGCTGGTCTCCCCTTCAAGATGGCATGGGTCTCTGCAGCAGAGCTGGCTACTCTGGGAGAGATTTCAGCAGTAGTAGAGGCTGCACGGCCAGGGGAGCCTGGTTCGCCAGTCCCCAACAGTCCTGTGGAATATAGCTGTCCCTCACTCACAAATACACTCCTCACACGTCCACGCACTTTCCTTATGTTTTCTCACTCACACACTATCTTGCAGCCTGCCATCCCGTCGGCAGCCATTTTGGATCTCCCTATATTGTCTTTTATAAGTATGTATATAATTACCTTTACTACTGCCCTTTGTTTCTTTATGTGAATTTAATTGCTGCTTGTTTCATTTCCTTTCATCTTGGAGAATTTTCTGTAGTATTTATTATAAGGCAGTTTAGGTAGCAATACATTTTCTCAGTTTTTATCTTGGAATGTCTTAATTTATTCTTTCCTTTTGAAGGATAGTGTTGGTCATACAGACTTCTTGTAGAATTCTTGGTTAACATTCTTTTCCATTCAGTACTTTGAATATGCCATCTCACTGCCTTCTGGCCTCCATTGTATGGATGGGAGGTCAGCTGTTAATCTTACTGAGTTTTCCCTTGTATGAGAATAATTTTTCTATTGCTGCTTTGAAGATTACCTTTGGTTTTCAATAGTTTTTAGTTTATTTTCTTTGGAGTTTGTTGAGATTTTTATATAGGTATATTAACATTTTTCATCAAATTGCGGAAGCTTTCAGTTGGTATTTATTTATTTTTAATTAAACCTTTATTGTTGAAAGTATTACATATGTCCCCTTTTTCTCCCCATTGACATCTTCTAGCCCACCCAGCTGTTACTTATTTAAATATTATTTCTACCATATTCTTACTCCCTTCTCATTCTGGTACTTCTATTAGTGGTTCACTAATGCATCCTAATAAGTCCCTGAGGCTCTATTAATTTTACTTTATTCCTTTTTCTTTCTGTTCTTTAGATTGGATAATCTCTCTTCTGCCAGCTCAGATCTATTGTTGAGCTCCACTACTGATTTTTTAAAAAAATATGTTTTTATTGATTTTTTTTTTTAGAGAGAGAGGAAAGGAGAATGAGAGGGAGAGAAAGAGAAATATTGATCAAGCCCACAACCCAGGCATGTGTTCTGACCAGGAATTGAACTGGGGACCTCTTGGTACACTGGACAATGCTCAACCAACTGAGCCACACTGACCAGGGCAATTCCCCCTACCCCCACATTTCAATTATTGTACTTTTTAATTCCAAAATTTACATTGGTTTTTTAAAACTTCTATCTCTTTATTTACATTCTCTAGTTAATCAGTCATTGTCCTCAGACTTTCTTTTAATTATTTAAAGTTTCCTGTAATTCTTTGAATATGTTTATAATAACTGCTTTGAATCTGTGGTCTATCATTTGGGCCACTCCTCTCAAAGGCAGTTTCAATTGTTTGTCTTTTTTCCTGCTTTTTTTTATGTTTTATAATTTTTGTTGTTGAAAACTAGTTATTTTAGAT
This sequence comes from Plecotus auritus, assembly GCF_963455305.1. Lineage (NCBI taxonomy): Eukaryota > Metazoa > Chordata > Mammalia > Chiroptera > Vespertilionidae > Plecotus > Plecotus auritus. Next base: position 127,851,733 of record NC_137772.1, on the reverse strand, counting down.
AATATATTGCAGTAACTCTTATTCAGTTTTCCTCTTCCTCCTTGAGCTTGTTGTTGCTGTGGTTTTTTTGTTTGTTTAGTGTCTTGCCTGGACTAATTTTGTGAAATCTGATTTTTCCTGCAGTGTATAATAGCCTCTGATGTTACTGCTCAGTTTTATTTAGATTATTTTACCTTTTAATTCTTTAAAAAAGTATAGTTTAGCAGGGGTCCTCAAACTACGGCCCGCGGGCCACATGCAGCCCGCTGAGGACATTTATCCGGCCCGCCGGGTGCTGCTGCCTGTCCTGCTTAGCAGCTGACTTGTCCTGGGCCCGCAGTGCGCATAGGAATTTGTTCATAGTTTTTTTTTAAACAATAGTCCGGCCCTCCAACGGTCTGAGGGACAGTGAACTGGCCCCCTGTTTAAAAAGTTTGAGGACCCCTGGTTTAAGGTATATAGTTATTTTTAGTACACCTAATTCTTGAACAATGTAGGGGTTGGAGATGTTAATTCCTTTCACAGTAAAAAATCTGTATGTAACTTTTGACTTCCCCAAAACTTAGTTGTCCCTCATATCCATGGGGGATTGGTTCCAGCACGCCCCCACAGATACCAAAATCCATGGATGTTTAAGTCCTGCATATAAAATGGCGTGGATCAATGCATTCACAGACTCCCAACTGCATATCGAAAACAGTATAGGTATTTGTTGAAAAAAATCTGCATATAAGTGGATCTGCATGGCTCAAACCCATGTTGTTTAAGGGTCAACTGTACATTCACAGAATTGTGCAACCATCACCCCTTCCTAAATTTACAACATTTTTACCACCTCAGAAATAAACCCTATCCTCATTACTAGTCAGTTCTCTCCTTGTTTTTATTTTTAAGTCTGGATTCCTAGGGTCCACATAGCTTAGTGGTCAGCCAGTGATTGGTCAGAGGTTGTGCTCAAACCTCTTTGTTGTTTGATCTGTGTGGCTTGGGGAATGCTTTTAATATTTGGGGAATTTCAAGTCTGACCCACATTGAATCACAAGTACCCTCTCTGATTCCTCCTACATGTATAGCCTTGTGCATGGATGTGAACTTCTGGACCACCAGGGTTGAGTGCAATCTTAGCAAGGTTTCTTTGGACATATTTTTCATGGATCTCCCTATTTAATTTCTGGCTAATCTCTGCTTTGTTTGTCCCTACTAGAATTGCAGATATTTGTCTTCCCTGATTATTCGCCACTAGAAACTCTATTCTTTGTGACAGTGCCCTGGGCATGGCTTTTTTCATGCTTTACTCCAAATAATATTAACTCCCTCAGACTCTTTCTGTCCTGACCACCTTCCCCGCTCTATGGTACAGCCTGTACCACTCTGGGGTAGATTTATGCAACATGGAGCGAGGATGGGGGGAGATGATAGCTGCCAGTCCTCATGGCCTACCCTAACCACTCACCCAGAACAGAATTTAGGCAACATGGATGTTGGGGAAAGAAGGGGAAACTGTCTTTGGATTAAATACTAAAGGCTTCTACTTACCAAGATTGAGTAGATTTTCTTGAATACATGTTTTTTAATTTTTATATACTCTATTATCAATTTCCAAGCAATTTAAATGCTTATTTTTGACAATTTTGTCCAGTTTTATTGCTTCTTTTCTGGGGGGAGAAGATTTTCCAATATACTTACACAACAATTTCAGAATATAAATAAAATTTAATAATAGCAAATATTTAATAAATTTGAATTTTAAAATTTTGGGATATTTCCTTGGGGTTGTTGTTATTCCCATCTTTCAATATATTTTAGTTAAATTGATCAAAACATTATTTTCCCTTTTATTATTTAATGTAGAAAACTTGTGCACTTTGGAACCGCCTGGGGAAACTCTTACTGCTACTTTACAAACGTGGTTCATGTGATTAGGGCTTCAGCTGCAGCTTGGATTCAAATCCCTTGATTTTGGCTCTTAAAATTTGATTTGTGTTATGTGTCTAGCTTCAAAAATGTGAAGATTGATACTTTGCATATATACATATTTCATAAAATATAGTCTGGTTAAATAAACAACATTGACACTATCTTGGTATACAGGCTTTGTGGAAATTGGTATTTAAATTGCTCAGTAATGTCACACTCTAGTATTAGCTGCATGATTTGCAGTGGAAGAATGGTCTTTTTTTCCCACCCATATGCTTTCTGCCTCATTATTCTGAAACACGAAAATTAAACTGTTTTCTGCTGGGCAGGATGCAAAGGTGATTTCCCGGTTTCTTGTCCAGGTGGATTCGAAGAATGAAGCCATGAACAAAAGGTGGCGTAAGAAAAGGTGGAAATTTATTGGGAAACAAGCACAGAGTCCCTCGTGGGGAGGGAGAGAGAGACCCACCAAGTCCCTCTTTCCTAAGGTTTATAAAGGCTGCAGTTCTTTGTGACCTAATATCCCCTCTGATTGGTCACTATAACAGCTTCAGAGCTCAAACCCCATGTGGGGTCCCCTTCTTTTTCTCCCTTTTGTTTTTCTACTCCCTGTGGCCTTCCCATTTATTCTGTGAATGAGTGGCTTCCTCTCCCTTTATTCTGTAAATGTATGCCTTTTGGCAGCTCCCAGTCCCCTTATTTTGTGAATGTATGCCTTTTGGCAGCTCCCAGCCCCCCAGCTTTGCAGCCCTGCAGTTATCTTCCATGGACACCCTGATTCCTAAAACTCCCCAAACCTGCCTATTTTACCCCTAAAAACTCCTTTCAATTCTTATAGTAAAGTCTGAGTAGCTCTGTTAAATGCAATCAAACTTCATATTTGCACTGTCACTGATGGAGTTCTTCCCCTTTTGATATGTACAGAACTTGTCCCTATTTTCCCTCTCCTGGTCCTTCCTCCTACCCCAAGCTGATTCTGACACTGCTTTGGGTTTCATCTCTTAGGGGTCTTGTTACATCAAGACATTCCTTCTCTTACCTTTAATAAGTGGACTCAAAGCTTCTGCCTGCCTCTCTCTCTTCACCTGTTTTCCCTATTCACACTCCACTCCCCCTGCCCCCATTTTACCAATTCTTTGGAGTGTCCCAAAGATACTCATACCTTAATGAGTTGCAGATATTCCTTACAACCATTTCAAATGTCTAGCCTCTTTTAAAAATATTTTGTTAGTTAGCTGTCTGCTCTCTGCCCTCCAAAACTTGACTGAAGTCTCTATTCTTCTGGATGATCTTCAGTTGACCATGTCTTCATATTGAAGAAATCTCCTGTCCTCACTTCTGCAATGTCCTATGAATATCTCTTTAACAGGTGTAACCTGATGCCAGTCACATTGGGGGACATACCTGCTTCTGCTTACTCTCCTACCCACAACCTCCTATTAGAATCCATTTCTTTATTGGAAAGGATTGTGTATTAGTAGCCTTTGTATTCACAGTTGGTAGCAGGTGCTCAATAACTATTTTAACTCCAATGTCTAAATGTATACATAATCCAAAAATTTTTTTTTGGTGAGCATATTTTAGAGAAATTTTAAAATAATAAAATAAAAGGAAACTTAGTGGAGACTAACTAAAGCTATACAGATGTTCTGGTTTTCTTCCACAGAGACAAGCTCAGATAATTTTGGATATAACTTGTTGACATTCATCATCTTGTACAACAACCTTATCCCCATCAGTCTGCTGGTGACTCTTGAGGTTGTGAAATATACTCAAGCCCTTTTTATAAACTGGGTAAGTATCACAGCAGAGTTGTAAAGTTGAGCTACTGTAGAAATGTCAACCACAATTTTCTAATGCTCTTTCAGAACCTTAGCCATTCACTTGAGCTTCCAGAAAAGAATAATATAACTAATTTATGATTATGATTTGGCCAGGGATCTCTGGCAAATGTATCCCTGAGCCAGTGATAGCAGTGACTAGTTACCTAACATCTCAGCTCCCTGATCTATAAAATGGGGGTGGGGCATTTGAACCTATTCAAAGGGTTCTTGTAAGGATTAAGTGAGAAAATGGAGGCAGAGTGCTTGTCTTCTGGTGAGCAGGGATGAAGTGGCTATAACTGTTTATGTTTTGAAGTTTCATTAGTGCTGAGGAAAGACCTCTTAGGTGTTTCTATATCAGTGTTTATTAAATATCAAAATTCATGGTGACAGTAAATAAACTTGAATTCTATTGTTAAGAATGGAAGTGGAAATATTTATTTATTTCTTTTTGTTAATTATCACTGGAGGATATTTTTCCAGTGATTTTTAGAGAGTGGAAAGGAGGGGGAGAGATAGAGAGAGAAACACCGATGTGAGAGAGACACATCAATTGGTTGCTTCCTGCATGCATCCTGACTAGGGCCAGGGATCGAACCTGCAACTGAGATTCGTTGCCCTTGCCCAGAATCTAACCTGGACCCTTCAGTCCATGGCCAACATGGACTGACGCTCTATCCACTAAGCCAAACCAGCTAGGGCAGAAGCGGAATTTTTAAGGAACTGTCATTGTCATTAAGCTCTTGACTTCAGCAGCCTGTATATGTAGCTCAGGTTTCATGGACATTTTTAAAATTTTCATTATTATTTTTTAAAATTTTATTAAATTTACTGGAGTGACATTGGTTAATAAAATTATATAGGTTTCCAGTGTATAATTCTATAACACACATCATCTTTGTATTGCATTGTTTGCCTACCATTCAAAGTCAAGTCTCCTCTTACCAGATATTAGAAAAGGGTAGAGGGGGTCGTGTACATTTTTATTTGACCCTCATAATAATCCCGTATATTGGGTATTAGCTGAGCTTAGAATATGAGTTAGTCTAGGTCAGTGGTAGGCAAACTCATTAGTCAACAGAGCCAAATATCAACAGTACAACAATTGAAATTTCTTTTGAGAGCCAAATTTTTTAAACTTAATCTTCTTCTAACGCCACTTCAAAATAGACTCGCCCAGGCCGTGGTATTTTGT